>NC_142523.1:33909180-34154180 GCF_964205215.1 Stylophora pistillata | reverse complement strand
AATAAACCAGTAAAAACAGTTACGGTTGTGAACGTAATTTGTCACCCACGATATTAAAAGGTAATCAAATGGTTTTCTCGTGAAATTGGAAATAATTTCCCTTGCGTTTTGTCAAAATTCTGATAATTTCCCTCGCCTAAAGGCTCGGGAAATTATCAGAATTTTGACAAGACGCACGGGAAATTATTTCCTAATTTCACTCGTCGCCATTTGATTACACATACTAATTTACATGTAAAAATTTGTTTTCTACTAGTACCAGAATGGCAATGCTATTTAGTGAATCAGGGAATAGAATAAACTAGGGGTATTCTGCTAGCTCAGTACATTTTATGTTGCAGGTGGCAGTAGGTTAGTAAAGAAAGAAAAGAAAAAGCAAAAAGGAAAGAAATAAAATGAAATAAGTAGAAGGGGAAAGGTAGCATAAAAAGAAGACATGCCATAAATTATCCATAATTGTGATGGGAAACAAATGCTAGTTGGGAAAGTAAAATCATTGCTGCTCAGAAAAACAATAACAAAGGTGGAAAGTGAAAACTTAATTTATTGTCAGTTAAAATGGACATTTTGTACTTAAAACATACCTCGGTTTATTCTTACTCTTGTTGAGGCCAGTTTTCGTACTTTGGGGGGCTTGAATCCTACACGTTACAGCAGTGTGTCCCAGGTTTATACGTAGAACGTTTTTGGCCAGCTTTATACAAATTCGGTAATAACGATTGGGGATTAAGGATGGCTGTGCCACTTACACGAGTGCCCATGATTTGTCTTCTCGACGGTCTGACCGAAATGCCGTTGACATGCCGATTTATACGGTTCAAGCCACCACTTTAATTTATAACCCTGATAATACATCGTCCTCGGATCACCGCTTCAGCTTTTCAAAACCGTCTCATTCTTAGCCTTAGCTCTTTTAAAAACAAAACTTACTTGCCACGGACTCGCCACCCGCGAAAAACAAAAATTGGTTTTGTCCTGGTGTACCGGTTCACAAGGGAATTACCATTGTTCTTTCTTTGTTTAGGAGTTATCGGTTAGCTATTGTGTATTGTTTGGTCTTTTGTATTGGCTCTTGTGAACCGGTACACGAGGACAGAACCCAAAAATTTCATATCGTGTGCAATTTCAGTTCGGCTTTGGCAAAATATATAATTGAGCATAAGAACTACCCAAAAGACAAAGCCACTTATTTCAAGGCTGTGCTCCAAGAAAAATTTAAGGGAGCCCAGTGCTCTGAAACTGTGAAATCCAGGGCGGCCAGAATATGCTTGTTATGAAAAACTAAGATGCCCGAGTCGCCCAAGAGCCACAGTAAGGCGCTAAGGGCCAGCGGACGCTGCTTAGACCACTGCCCTGTATTTACATCCAATTGAATCACAATGCATCCTTTTGTTTTCTGCCTCGTTCTTCAAAGAATGCCGACAAGGTGGACATCAATGGCCCTCTATTCTGTAGTTATTCCTCCCAAAGATTTGCAGAATTTCAAAGCTAAGTTTACGGTATTCTCTCTAAGCTTTACCTTTTTACGTTGTCGACCAGACTCACGGCGTAAACATTATAATTATAAAAGTTATTGTTGCAATATGCCATTGCATATTGCAATTAGTCCATAATTGTTTTATTGTTATTCCCAGTACACACCACTCTTTTATTCATATGCAATTAGCTATAAATTGCGCTAAAAATTGTTATTCATAGCGAGTGTGAATATTCTGTATTTAAGCATCAAGAAAGCGGTTAGGACGCAGAAAATAAAATTTAACTCTCATTTCTAGGAAAGGTTGTCTTTTGCGAATATATTTCTTCATGCCGGAGACAAAAAAATGCCACATGAGGAGACATGGTGTCAGGAGTAAAAGTCTAGTCTACGTTCTGGAAGACGAACAAGTTCATCGATAATTGACGATCGCAGAGTTCAAGCGAATATTTTGTGTTCACAGGCCTCAAGTTCACCATGGAAGTTCTCGCGAAAGGACCAATCTTGGATTGGACAAACGACGGAAAACTTCACGAACGTTTCCTAGAATGGAAAAAGAAGGTATCGATTTTATGCAGAGGTCTTGTAATGACCAAGGCAGACCCAGAGTTTGTTTGTCTATGCATTTATCAGTGGTCGGGTGAACGCGGACAAAATATTTTGTACAAGGCAACAATTCCAGCCGATGATCGCAAGAAATGGGAGATACATCTCAGAAAGGTGGAGGAACAATGCAAACCTAGAGGGAGCAAACTAGTCGCGGCTACACAGTACAAAGTGCTCACTCAAGGTGATATGGAATTACCAGAGTACATCGAAAAGTGCAGGCAAGTCACTGATGTATGCGGATGGCCAGAAGACGCAAAGGACATGGCTCTCAGGAACGCTATTCTCCTTGGTCTAAAGAATCCAAAAGTTTATCAAAAGTCGTATATGAGAACGATCCTTCGCAGTAAAGCACTATTTGAGCAATAGTGGAAATCAGACCTGAAAAAAATTTCAGGCCTGTACGGGATTCGAACCACTGACCTCTGCGATACTAGTGCAGCGCTCTATACGTCTCATAACCGCAGTTCACACATATGTTTTATATGTTTGTTGTTGTTTGATTTATCATCTACGGGTTTATATCGAATTAATTTGATGGCCTGCTCCCAGTTGGCTTGTTAGCTCAATTGGTAGAGCGCTGCACTAGTATCGCAGAGGTCAGTGGTTCGAATCCCGTACAGGCCTGAAATTTTTTTCAGGTCTGATTTCCACTATTGCTCAAATAGTGCTTTACTGCGAAGGATCGTTCTCATATACGTCTCATAACCGCAGTTCACACATATGTTTCATATGTTTGTTGTTGTTTATCAAAAGTGTTTGGAAGAAGATCAGGACTCCCTTACCGCCGAACGAGTGATCGAAATTGCGACTCTCCTATACAACAGCGATTGTCAAAGATCAATTATGCAGACTCTCAGTACAGCAACCGCAGCAACAACTGCAATACAACAAGGATCGACACAGATTCACAAAGTGCAAGCAAAGTATCAAAAAGGCGGGAAATCAACGGAGTGGTCAAATAGAGACAAGACGTCTAAAGATAAAGAGCATGGTGAGACAAAAAGGCAAAGTTGTTTCTGTTGTGGAGCAAAGCCGGCTCACCCCAGATTGCAGTGTCTAGCCAAGGATGTTATTTGACACAAGTGTGGAAAGAAAGGACACTACAAAAAGTGCTGCAAGAGCAAAACTGGTAAACAAAGTACAACTGGTGAACCTAGGCAGGTTCAAGTACATGGTTTACAAGCACCGCAGACAGAAGCCAGTGCCAATAACGTTTCAATTCGTGATTCTCCTCAGGACTACCACATGATGTTCGGTCCACACGTACTACAGGACAGCCAACACACAATGTTTCACCATATTCAGACTTTTCATGTGAAGAGTATTAATGATACTTCAAGCAAGCACATCAAGCCTCTTTGGTTAAGTACTGCAAGTGGAGGACCCATATATGAGGTTGAATGCGAGATCGACACAGGCGCAGGATGCAACGTAATGCCATTGTATCTACACAAATCCTTATTTGGAGACAAGAGTCTTACCCTTACCTCTATACAAATATTCGGGTACGGAGAATCCCCTGTGGCGAACCTGGGGGCTTGTACCATAGCGATTCATACTGGTGATAGACAACGACCACAGATGGCGACTTGTCAAGTGACTGACACTCGAGGGTATCTCATTCTAGGCAGAGAAACAGTCCAACAAGTCGGCTACATTGCCTTCCTAGAGGTAACCCCGCCCTCCTTAACAAGTACGCCACAAATCCATACAAGCGTCAACGCTCTGCGACCAGATTCCAGTAAGGTTAACAAGCCTACATGTGAGGTGTTGGATGACGCAGTCATCTTAAATGGAAAGAGACACTGTTTGCCCTTAACAAAGGAGTACATATTATCCGAGTTCAGAGATATATTCAAGGGTATAGGAAAACTACCAGGGGGCAAGTATCACATTCAACTCAAGCCAGACGCACAACCTGCGCAACATCCTCCACGGGCAGTACCTGAGAAGAAGAAAGCAGCATACAAAGAAGAGCTTGAGAGATTGTGCAGTTCGGGAATCATTGAACCAGTTTAGGGACACACAGACTGGATCAACAGCGTCGTTCCTGTCTCTAAGCCTGATGGATCAATTCGGCTATGCCTAGATCCAAAGGACCTTAACCAGAGCATCAAAAGCAACCAGTACTACACGAAGACTATCGATGAGGTTAGTGCTGAACTCCATGGAGGAAAATACTTTACGCTTGTTGATGCCAAGTCGGGTTATTGGATGGTAGAATTGGACAATGAAAGTTCACTTCTAACTACCTTCAACACTCCATGGGGGAAATACAAGTGGCTCCGCCTTCCCTTTGGCCTTAAAGTCAGCGCAGACGTATTTCAGGAGAGGTTAAATGCAGTCCTAAAGGAAGTGAAAGGAATTACGGGATGCATTGACGATATCCTCACGAGAGGGGTGGATTCCAAGGATCATGATGTAAATCTCCTCCAGTTACTCGAAACAGCACGGATGAACGGAATTAAGTTCAATCCAAAGAGGCTAGAGTTCAAAACAACTAAGTGCGATTTCTTCGGGCAGATTATCACGCCAGAGGGTATGAAGAGCGACGACAAAAAGGTCGAGGCCATCAAACAGATGAAAGCGCCAAAAGACAAGAAAGCTCTCCAGAGTTTTCAGGGAATGATCAACTATTTGAAGCGCTACTCAGCCAAGTTGACGAGACTATTCGAACCGCTCAGACCGCTGCTTCGGGAAGAAATGGAATGGACCTGGGACTCTTCCCATCAAGATGCCTTCAATGCCATCAAAGAAGAGCTCTCCAGGACCCCAGTACTCGAATACTTTGACCGGAAAGGAGAGCACGTTATTCAGACTGACGCTTCAATGAAAGGGTTGGGTGCCGTAATGCTGCAAGAAGGAAAACCAGTGATCTACGTATCCAGAACTCTCACTCCTGCCGAGGAACGCTATTCCAACATTGAAAAGGAATTGCTAGGAGTGATGTTCGCCATGGAGAGGCTTCACAACTATGTGTATGGTGAGCCAGTCAGAGTTCAGACAGATCACAAACCTTTAGAAACGATTTGGAAGAAGAGTATTGCCACAGCCAGCCCGAGACTTCAACGACTTCTTCTGAGGCTTGCTAGATACGAAATTCAAATCGAGTACATCTGCGGGAAGGACAACTCAATCGCAGACGCCCTTAGGCGAGTCGACCCTCTCAGTCCAAAGCCTATGGACTCCAAGCAGATGGATGTGATTCCAGTGCACCACATCACCTCAAATGTTCCTGCTACAGACAACCGACTTGACAGAACCAGAGTTGCCACCACTGCTGATTCGGCCTTGAACCAGTTAAGACATTGCATCTTTCACGGCTGGCCGCTTCAGAGGCAGCAACTCCCAGAAGGACTGCAACATTATTGGAATTACCGTGAAGAACTTGCAGTTCAAGATGGCCTGATATTCAAAGCACATCGACTTGTGATTCCAACTTCACTGAGAGCAGAATATCTAAAGGATCTTCATGCGGGCCACCTAGGAGAGGAGAAAACTCTGTTAAGGGCACGGGAGACAGTCTTTTGGCCCGGGATCTCGGATGATGTGAGAAACGTAGTTAAATCATGTGACGTATGCACAAAATACAAGCCTGCTCAACAGAAGGAACCACTAGTACCGCATGATGTGCCCAGCTTGCCATGGTTTAAACTTGGAGTCGACATATTTGAGTATCGTTCCCACCACTACCTGCTGGTTGCCGACTACTTTAGCAAGTTCCCCGTTGTAAAGAAACTGACCAATCAGACGGCGGGACACGTGATAAGTCTTCTCAAGAAAATATTTGCAGAATATGGGATACCAGCAACGGTGTACACAGACCAAGGAACCCAGTTTGTGTCCCAAGAATTCAAACAATTTGCTATTCAGTACAGATTCGAAGTGCAACACTCTAGCCCAAGGTATCCTCAATTGAACGGTTTCATTGAGGCTATGGTCAAAGTCGTAAAGGGCATAATGGAGAAGGCCGAAGACTCAGGTTCTGATCCACATCTTGCAATGCTGATTTATCGTGCGACCCCAGTCAGACCAGGTCAGCTTAGCCCAGGAGAGATGCTTTCCTAGCGGAAATATAGAGCACTCCTTCCTATCCATCAATGGCTACATCCTAATCTAGAGATCAGCAGAGAGGCACAGATAGCACAGAAACAAGCCCGACGTGATGACTACGATCGGACAGCCAAAAAGCTTCAAGATCTACAACAATTTCAGAGTGTCCGGTTCCAGTTGGATCCCAAGAAACCAATCTGGCAGAAAGCCACGGTAGTACAACAGCCAAGCGGAGATTCGCCCAGGCGATATGAGGTACAGACTGAATCCGGTGCCTGGTACTTCAGGAATCGTCGCCATATTCGTCTAGCGATTGAAAGCACACCAGAGGAATTAAACCAGGCCCTAGTAATTCCCGGAACAGAACGAAAGTCACCAAGACCTGGACATGTCAAACATCCCAGCTCAGCAGCAGCTGATGTCGCTGACCAGCCATCAACAAAACCATTGCCTAAACAGTGTGTTTCTGAATAGACCCCTGTCGGAATTGCACTGCCTCGTCCACGAAGAACTATTAAACCACCTACGAGACTAATTGAACAAATCTAGGGACACTATAACAGTTTAAGAGAAATGTATTTGTAGTGTGTCGTATGGGTAAATGTAGCTGTCATAGCTTTTCATCACGAATGTCATTAGTTCTCTTTCTTTGTTCGTAAGCGTGTGACAAGTTTTCGGATCAGCACCTCGACTTTTACGCATACAAGGATGCGAATTATGTTTCAATTTCAGAGTACACGGGTACAAGAATCCTATACAAAAGTCTTCTGATGTCATCATCTCTAAAAGAAGGGGGGATGTTGCAATATGCCATTGCATATTGCAATTAGTCCATAATTGTTTTAACGTTATTCCCAGTACACACCACTCTTTTATTCATATGCAATTAGCTATAAATTGCGCTAAAAATTATTATTCATAGCGAATGTGAATATTTTGTATTTAAGCATCAAGAAAGCGGTTAGGACGCAGAAAATAGAATTTAATTCTCATTTCTAGGAAAGGTTGTCTTGTGCAAATATATTTCTTCATGCCGGAGACAAAAAAAACCCAATGAGGAAATAGTTATCAGCTTTTTAAGGTCACGTTAGGCTGTCCGCTGACCAGTAAAATACTGTATCGTGCCGATCATGACGACGATCGTGCATTAAAACACGTATTTCCGCTCAGGAGTCCCAAGCTCACGTCTCGAGGAAAAGCGATGGATTATTTCATGAAAGCATTACGCGTTATGTGAAACAATGTTAAGTTACGTGAGTAACTGTTGATAATTTAAATGCGTTATAAGGAATAGTATGGGGAACAAAATATGGTCCATTTAATACACTAAATCTTCCGAAACATGAACATTTTACACGCTAGATTAATAAAACTATAAAACTTACCCTTTCCTTGTGCGGATGTTGTTTTTCTTTTGGGAGATTTCCGTCGTTTTGGGCTTGCTTTGCAGTCACTGTTTTTCCTGTTTAATATCAAACGTCACACCGCATCACACAACGCATGACGCTTTCATAATCCTTCCCTTTTCCTCGAGACGTGGGCTTGGGATGACTGTGATTCGATTTCCGCGGATTTCTGCGCTATCGATAAATTTAGGTTTGGCGAACACCATGGCCGTACTAGAAAAAAGTATTCCTCTGATTCTCATCATTTTTGCAACAGTGAAGGCTCAAGGTAAGGGTGAATATGTATTAAGAACCCTATAATGATGATATAGTGGTAGCTCCGAGGGAACTTCACTTGCCATGCGAGGGCTTCCGAAACAAATCTCATTCTTCCAATGAAACTTGAACAGAAAGCGACGTAAACATGCTGGTTTACTGAGAATGTGTTCGTGAAGTTAAATTAGTGCATACGGGGCTCATCCTCGGTGTGAAAACCTGTAAAGCTCACGAGTGGCGTAAAACAAAGAGAACAAAACATTTAACAATTGGTTCATGCTTTAGCGTGCACTATCGAGTTATGGAGCACGCGGAAAGTTTGAAGAGCACGAAAGAAGCGTAAGAGTTGCCCGAGGCGATAGTGCACAGCTGAAAGCATGAATCAATTGTTTTAGAACATAGCCGGTGGAATTGTGCATCAAAATCCGACGCGAAAAACGGACAACAATATCAGTTGAAGCGAATCGTGACGGCGCTGATGCTGAGTCTCCTTTTCCTTTGTTTTTCTCTTTTTCTCCTTCATTTGAGAACTCTAGCCCAAGGGAAAAGGTCGAAACATTGTCTTCGTTTTTGGACTAGTAGGCCGAGTTTCTGTTTGTATCCATTATTGTCGCGAAATGTATTATTTTTCCCCGCGCTAACAATGGCCGCTCGCGCGAAAAAAGAATTTTCTGGCGAAGTTGGATTTGCTGACGTTATCAGCGTGCACTGTCGGGATTTTGAGCACGCTTACGTATAATGAATTTGATTGCGCGACTCTGCTAGCTATGTTCTAAAAAAATAATAGCGTGCAGCAAAACAATACCTCATGAAACAAAGAAAACCTCGTCAGGTTCTTGCACCGAGGATCACCCGCATTCCCCAAACCGTCGGCTGAAACCTTTGAAGGGAACCGAAGCTTTCAAATAGACGATTTGCGATCTCATATTAAGCATTGTTTTTTAACTTTCTTTGAAGCTTTGTGAGCGTATAATTATCTGTCGGAATGCATGAACGAATACATTTCGATCTCCCGATGCAAATTACGAGCTTTCTCCACAGGTAACCCATGCTCACTGTTTGTGTCACGTACACATGGTTAAATAGAGAGAACAATTATGGGGCGAAGTTTAGGTCTGAAAATTGGCTTGAAAATGGAAATAAAAATCTATGAAACTTCGCCCCGTATGTTCTCTCTAGTTAACCATGTGTACGTGATACAAACAGTGAGCCCGGGTTACCTGTGCTTTCTCTAACGAAAACCTTATACTCACGGGGTTATTTTTGTGGTTACAAATGAAAGGTATTGTCTTGAATCTTCGATGTTTTCTTTGAAGTTTGCAATCAGAACTTTTCAATAATTCTGGAATCATCTCAAGTTTATAATGAAGTGATCGAAAAATCTTTCAGTGTGACTGAGTGCTAACATCACTTATAACTCACCACTAAATATTCTCCGATTCTTATTGGTTTAAATTGATAACGTGACGCGATAGTGTTCATCCGTAGAGAGACACTATCAGCCCTTATAGTTCACCACTAAATTTTCTCCAATTCTTATTGGTTTAAATTAATCACCTGATGCGATAGTGTTCATCTGTGGAGAGACACTGTCAGCCCATAGTGCTCATCCGCAGAAAATACCTGGATGGATAATGCCCATCCTTGGAAAATACCTGGATGGATAATGCCCATCCGTGGAAAATACCTGGATGGATAGTACTCATCCGTGAAAAATTTTGAATGGTTTGTCGGCCGCGAAGTTAGGCAGATCGGAAAAACAGTAAGTTTCAATTCTGACAGGTATAACGTATTCCAATGTACAGTTGCGAATTATTGACATTTGTGACGGGCTGTATGCATAAATAGATATTTGATTGCCCTGCATTTAGAGGGTTTTGACTGTTTTTCAACTGGCACGCAGACGAAAATTTAGTGGTGCACAAAGAAAATAGAGTGTTAATGTCTCAGAACTATTGGTCTGATAGCAGCCCCTTGGAAATATTATTTTCTTAAAACTAGCTTATTTGCTATGAAAGCTAATCACTTCTCCGGAAAATATTTGTTTTAAGAACACCAAATTTCCGCAGGGCAACTATCAGCCGATAGTTCCTCAACAGAAACACTCTATTGAATAATTATGAAAATTGTGTGGTTTGTTCTACAAAATTTAGCTCATTGGCCATTTAGAATTGTATACATGAATTTGGAAATGATATTTGAAGTCGAATTTGTGAAATTAGACAGTGTTTTCATGCACTAAATATTTTTACCGCATTACATAGGCTTTAAAATATACTAATTTGAGAATCATATGTTTTTGCTGATCGAGCAGCAATTCTGAGATTGCGAATTTTAGGTATAGTTACAATGTACATAACAGCTTCATAGCGGTAAGGTACAGTATGGGAAAAAATCCATTACAGCTTTAAATTAATCTGTCCCCCCCTCCCCATGCAGAAAAGCACACCGGTTTCTCATTTCTAGCCTTTTTTCCCCAGCCTTGCAGCCTTTTGAGTAGTCCCAGTTTGAATCTCCTTAATTTTCCTGCAGTGTATGGCATTTTCTGGAGGAGGTGCTTAGGATATTAGAAACAAGTATACTGTACATGTATGTGCAGTTCCTGCAGTTTAATAAATGGACGTGTACAAGTTTTTTTTTTCTTTTCTTTTTTTTTTTGTTCAGGGGAACCATCATTTGGAGTCATACAACCTTTCCCAGAGAACATCTACCGTCTAGAGTACACCTCAGCAAACGTTACTTGCATTGCATTTGAAGCATCTGGTAAACTTCAACCAGATAGAATAGAGTTTTATAGGAGAGATGACCTTAACCTATACAGAAAGTTAGAGGGGGATAGATTTGTGTTTAATCAAAGAACAGAGAATATAAGTAAGTATATCTTTGTATTACAGATAATGTAAAAAAAAAAACTATCTGGCTCCAGAAAAAAATAAAAACAAAACAACTGCTGGACCTCAAACTTTACTCCCAAAGCAGGATTCTTAAAATCGTCATAAACAGTGTGAACGAGGCTGAGTCATGATTTCCCTCCTGAATTATATGTGACCCATGAATTCTATTTCCTTTAAAGTTTGTCAGAACATCAAGATTTCCCTGAAACCTTGCACATATAACAAGAGAGATTTGAACTTTTCCTTTTTTGGATACTTGATGCCATGATAATTTTTTATCAATTTGTGCCTGGAATGGGATCTCTCCCCTCCCTCTCCCCTCCCCCTCTATAATCTGTACAGTACAAAGCCATATTCTTCTCCTCCTGCAAACAAGTTAATTGTTTTCGTTGTAGGAGGAAACATTAAATTGTACACTACCATGACTTTGAAGAATGTAACAATTCAGGATGACAGTCAGTATGGTGATCTTGGAAGCTATGAGTGCCATGCTTTTGCAAAAAATGTAAGCGTACTAAAGAGGCATGGCTTTAGTGTTAGTGTTATTACAAGTAAGTCTATGCATTGCAGATGAAATTTCATTACTTTGTACTCTCACAGCATAAATAGGTCTATTATGTATGTCGTGTCTATCCATTGAGTATAGAATTGAGTAAAAATAAACTGTCAGAAAACAGGAGGAAATGCAAGGGATGGGGGTAACTTTTCTGACGACTGGCATCTTATTGTGGGGAAAAACACTACTGCTATCTCCTTTAAACCACTGAGAATAGGATGAGCTGTTGTAGTGTGGTTACTTGCCATTGTTCAAATAAAGTCAAAGTTCCTGTTATTTTTCACTTCGAATGTGCAGTTTACAGGTAGTGTGGGTGCTGAATGATTATCAAAAAGTTATGCCCTCATCTTGGATTGAAAAGTACCTTTTCACAAAGTTCCGTATTCAGCAAAATATTTCTATATGAACCATCTTCATTCCAACAAGGAAACAAAATGTGTATATTAGTTAACAGAAAAATCAATCCACCTGATGCTTGAGCACTTGGCCAATAATCTTCACCTACATGTAATTGTTTACACATTCTTGTATTTCAGGAAATGAAATTCCAACAGTGAAAGTCACAGATTCCAGTGTTCTTAATCCAGGTTACGACATCATAATCTTCTGCAACCTAACTAAAAGAGGAAACGAGAACAGCACCTCACTGAGGAGGATTTCCTGGTATAAAGATGGGAAGTTGTTGGAGAGTGTGCGGTATCCAGATCCAGATGTGCAACAGGACTTTATAGCCCCACTGAAAGTTACAAAGGTTGGTGTCCAACAAGGAGGAAATTACACATGCCTTTTGGAAGTAAAGCTGAGGCATATTAAGGAGTACAAAGTTACAGATGGCATATTTATTAAGAGTAAGTACAATGCACTACTACATGTGTGTTGACAGTAATTTTTTTTTTTAAGAAGCTCTTTAAGAAGAGTTTAACCCTTTCCCTCGAAATATCTCATAAGTACTGTCTGCCATATCATGCGTACGAATTAAAATCGGGCGATTGAATTGGTATTGGATTGACCAATGATCCCCTAATTGACATTTTTGTTTATTCTCATCACTTGTCTGCTTGATTTTGTATTGATATTGTAAGGAGAAATTCTGTCTTGGTCACTCGTAGCAGTATATTAAAGGTTTAACTGTGGTGGTACATTAATTGTACATTATGTGTGGTACAAGAAATCAACAAACTGAAGAAACCTGGGCCACATTTTTAAAAGTCTGCATAATTGAACCCTTTCACTTGCAAGATCTCATTTGTAATTCTTGTTACTGTCTGCCATTCAATTTTTCTGCTGTTACTTCGGTCAATTTACTATTGGATCAACCAACAATCTCCTAATTGATATTTTTCTTTCTTCTCATGACTTGTCTGTGTGATATTGTATTGATATTATAAAAACAAAATTCTGTCTTGGTTAAAGGGGTAAAAGAGCTGCATTGTACATTCTGTATGGGCACTATGAATCTGCATGGACTGATAAGCATTCAATCAATTCTGTAATACCCTGACTTTTAAAAGCCATACCATTATTAAACAGAAAGTAAAGTACCCAAGATGAAAACACCGTTTTATATTTCCAGAAATACCTGCACCCGGATCTGATTATCTGATTAGAAATGACTAAGTCTCTCATCATACATACCTACATACATGCATACATACATACATACATACATACATACATACATACATACATACATGGTTAATTGACCACTCCCCATAGGGGTTTTTCAGGGCCAACACCCACCCATCCCACCCAGGAGAGGACATCCACCACACAGAGATCTCGTGCGTGGGAAATTAACGTCTCCTACCCCTAACCCTGCAGAAGACGGGGCCTACGGTTTATCGGTCCTTATCCAAGAAGAGTAGAATATCTTTCCATTTTTTGAACATAGAAAGGTTGCAAACTCTCCTTACTTATTTTAAGACCATAAGTATTGGTCCGGCCGGGGCTCGAACCCTCGACCTCCCACACAACGCAATCCGCCGCTCTAACCAATTGAGCTAACCGGGAGGCGATAGCTATTTTAGAGAATTTGTTATAATTACATCATAGCTACCACCTTTAAACTGATAAATTGCTTTGTATGAACCTAGTAATCCCAGGATATTTTTTCGTTAACGCTTGTCACAAGAAGAGAAAAAACATCTTGTTTCAGTTGTTTGCTGAATAGACTGAGTTTTAAATTTGTATGGAGAGGTTACATTGCAGTCACTTCTGGGAGAAGAAGGGAAAGCATTTGGTAAGCTGAGACATTTTCCTTGGTACAGCATACCTGGGAAGGTTCATTCAGCCTTAGAGATCAGATAATTTTAAGGCTACTTAGCAGTTTCCTGGTGAACTTTCAATGGCCCAATTTTTACATTACATGTACTGTACATAGACGGTATTTCGATCTCTATCTACCATTTTTTCTTTGTAAACCAGGGTAAATGTACGTGTATGTCTTGTTGTTAATCCAAGATTGCACCCCTTACTTGGACAATTCAAGTGTTACCTGGTCATTGATTTATTCTAGTTGCACCTTGGTTTCCAAGCCAAAGGAAGACATTGAGGACTGAGAAGGCTTCTAAAGGAAGCACTGTGTCGTTTGAGTGCGCTCCAAAAGGATTTCCTTTGGAGGTAGAATGGAAGGTGAAGAAGCAGAATGAAGACAGTGTTCAGGTTTACATAAGTAAGGTTTAAAGATGCTCATTTCATCAAGGGCTCCTATTAAAACAATTCAACGCAATCTTTGTGGGTTCGTCATCATCTGCCAGTATAAGTTATTTATTATCTTTATTTATTTTTTGTGATAAAACAGAAACAGTCAGAAAAATTATTAGTCTCCCTCGCAGCCGTTTTTTTTGGATGTCACGCAACGCTCCCCCAAAAGTACGGCTGCTAACAACCGAACTACATTCCTTTCTCATTGTCCTTGCGGTTTGGTCGCGGTCTATTGAACAGACCAATCACATACCAGAAAATCTGTATGACGTAAGGTTTCACGCGAAAATGTGGATGTTGGGAGAAACACTGGCGAAATTTGTCGATGAGAGCTCGAAATGTTTCACATGTTCATCGTTGTGCCCTGGTAAAGATAGAGTATATATTTTTGGGAAAACGTCTCACAATTTCGTTGAAATTATAAAATCTACGCTTACCATAGACGTCAACTGCTACGCCAACGAGACGGACGCTAGATTGTTTGAGCGGTTGTTAAAGTTTCAGCGAGCAACTGAGAAAGCAGAAGAAGCTAAAAACTGAACTGAAACTCTTTATTCGCACTATTTCAAGAGGTTACTACAGATTACAAAAGTCAGAGTATATAAGAGACAGTAAATTACATCAATAATCAAAAGGAAATACAAGACCCCTTTCAATCTAGGCTAAGGGCTAAACGCTTGCTTCGACCTACAGATGGAGATCAGGAGGAAAAAAGCACGTGCTTTCCGTCATTAAACCGGGCGAAGCCTCGAGAACACTGCAATTTAGGTCGGCCAACGTCTCCTACACTACTTGTACTTCTTCATTTGCCAGTCCGCTGCTAGCTGGAGCGAACCCGATTAGTTATGTTCCTGGCTTCTTATCACCGGTACAGGAAATCGGCCCGAATTATCGAGTGTTTCCGCACATTGGTACAGCGCAACGACAATAACAATAATATGACCACTTTCATCGGTAACATGTTCAAACACGAGCGGGAGTGCTTGATATAATTATTAACGATTTCCCGGATCCTGTGGGCAACTTAGCAAAAACATCCTCTTTCTCGACTAAAACTCTTTTAATTGCAAGCTTCTGGTGAGCTTTAAGCTCGAGAATTTGGAACTTTGACGACGCTTTGCGAAAAGCTACTTCAAGCACCGCCATTTGTCTTGTGTTTTCCACACGAGGATCGCGATTGAAAACGGTATCTGATTGGACGAGTCTCAAAAGGTGAGTCTGATGCGAAAAGGTTCCTGAAAATGGAACCCGAGCTGTGATTGGCCAATTCGGAGAAAGGAATGTAGTTCGGTTGTCAGCAGCCGTTCTTTTGGGAGAGCGTTGCGTGACATCCGAAAAAAACGGCTGCGAGGGAGACTAAGAAATTATCTGTTCTAGAGGAAATGAATTTGTCTCACTTTACCTTGGCTGTGTTTCCTGTCAGATGGATCAGGTGGACACTACAAGATTCATCAAAACACATTTGGCCCATCGATTCTGATCGTGTCTGGAGTGGATTATACTGATCATGGATATTATTATTGTTGTCTTCCTTCGAACTGCTCCCAAAATGTAGAAGACAAATGCCAGCGATTCATTCTGGGCGTCGGAGGTGAGGCTCTACGTGTGTTTTGATCATTTTATTTGCTTAACACTTTAAGCAACTGACTGACAACATCTAGATTCTTCATTCTCTTCTGTAGATATTTCGTTTTCTACTGACGAAGAGAATTTGTCGAAAAATCAAGAAAATCTTTAGTTGGTGATCATTTCCTTAGTTCTCATTACCTTGATGTTTGATTCAGGGTGGTCTTGTAAGGGGAAAATTACATTCTATGTGTAGATGCTTAAAGTGCACCTAACTCCTAAATTTCTTTTTCGTGTTAAAAAAATCTTTATGCTTTGGTGAGTGTCCCTTCCAAAAACATTTTTGGATTTGGTCAAATCCTTAAATTTTTGTGTCCCGGTGAAGTATGGAAAATCGCATTAAAATCACCGCCATTTTGACTCACGACAGCGTTTCAAGGATCAAGAGTCTGGCGACTAATGTGACGTCACTTTGAGAACCCAACAATCTGTATTTCGCGCCATTTTGCACAGTTCACAGGTTATGTTTGGAAGGTTAGATCGATATTGGTCGCAAATATGCCGCAGAATGAATCTAGTGCTAGAAAGGCTTTCGCAGGTCAACCACTGGCTGAGAATTCCTTGAGCGTCTTCTCGAAGTGACGTCACAGGTCTACTCTGCCCAGATGCCCATTTACGCGGTCGTGGTCCATTCATATCTCGACTTCAACAGGGCATAAAAAAGTTAGGATTTAACCAAATCCTACAATTTTTTCGAGGAAATACTCACCAAAGCAGGAACATTTTTTTTAAGTGAAAAAAAAATTTAGGGGTCAGGTGCACTTTAAGTCACTGTTAGGGATCAGAGGATTATGTCCTGGTTTACATGTACAATTATGTTTTCCTCAGAATTATCACTATCAGCTGCATTTACATGTAGTAGCAAACAGGTAATGTTGTTTTTATCATTATTATTAGTGTGATCATAGCCATTGCAATTCCCTCAAATGGGATCAGTGCTTTTTTTCGCTTTATTTTTCACTTATTATTCCTTTACAGGGTTTGTAATCCGACAGTGTAATCAGACAGTTGGCTGTAATCAGACAGCTAAAGCAGCTAATCATACTAGGTCCACTCAGCTTAGATATCCACCAATGACAAAATTAATTGCAGTAACCATAGCAACAACCATGTTTGTACTTACAGCTTTACTTTTCAGCTGTGATTGACAAATCAGACTCCTGCTCTGCATGTTTGTCTGATTTTGTTAATCACTGGTACGATTACAGACCCAATTGGAATCTACTTGGTCATGTTACCATTATTTATTATTTACCATTATTATCATTGTCATCATCTTGAGCATTATCAATATCACTATAATTATCAGTATCTATATTTATTTAATACTTTTTTGGTTATTTTAACATGAGCATTACGATTCTTGAAATCCCAGTTGCTTTCATTTGATTCAAAATATAATTGAATGATGGCATTTCTTACAACAACATAATATGTGATTGCAAGTTATACTAGAGGTATCACAATCCTAAAGAGTCACTCAGCCTCCTGTAGGTTTTGTTCAACAAATGGTTTGACCCGTCAATGTTATCATGTTGTTTTATCGTTTGCTTTTTTGTTTTGTTTTAACAGATCCATTGGGCCCTTTGTGGCCTTTTATTGGTATCGTTGTTGAAGCCCTTGTTCTTTTGTTAATCATCTTCATTGCTGAAAAGAGAAAGAAGGTCAAAGAAAAAGGTTTGAAACAGTAATGAACATGATTCAATAGGTCCTCTTTATGCATTTCATTTCCATTTTTTATACAGAATATACAAGTCATGTAGTTGTATTCGCCGGTAACAAAACGAAAAAGGGCCTGGGATCGAATGTCGATCGCAAAGCATGCATGGATTGATTGGCTGGACAGGAAGACATGTTGACATACATGTGTTGTAATTTATCCTGTTCAAAAGAGACTAATTCAAAGCTGTTTTGAAGGAAAATGCCACATCATTTTAACTGTTGTGTGCCCCAGTGTACCAACAACTTTAGAAACAAACCAAATCTGGAATATTACAGGATTCCCAAGTGCGAAAAGGCTCGGAAATACTACAAAGTATCGCTTAGAAACGAATCGCTAAAGCTGGATTCTTCCCAAACGAGAATCTGTTCTGAACACTTCGAAGGTGGCCAAAAACTCAGCAGAAATCATCTGCCAACAATATTTCCATGGACAAAAGAGAGAAAATCAAGGAGAGAAATCTTTAAGCATGACTTTGTGCCAAAGAAAAGGAAAGTCTCATCAGTTGTTGTATCTACTACTGATACTGACAGCAGTTACTCTGACAACAATGCCAACATTGTAACCCAAACAACACCGACCTCGACTGAATAACTGCACGAGGATCCATACTATACGAGAGAAGTTCAACCTGAGGAAATACTGAATAATTTTCGAGAAGAACAACATCAATATCTTTCTAAACACACTCAAACTGACATAGATTTGGCATCATTGGAAGAGGTATTGAATGAGGTATCTAAACTCAAAGAGGAAAACAAAAAATTGAGAGATAAATGTGACCAGTTAACAAAAGAAAACAAACATTTGAACTTTATTTCAAGTAATAGTGAAGTTTTTAATATTGAGAAGTACAAAGATAATCCTGATGACATTGCATTCTACACTGGACTCTCTGATTATGAAATGTTAATGATGTGTTACAACCTAGTGAAAGACTCAGCTAAGAATATAAGCTACAATTATGAAAGAATATACTGTGACTTAGAAAGTACAAAACAACCTGGCAGACCTAGAGCACTATCAGCATTCCAGGAATTCATAATGACTTTGGTGCGAATACGACTGGGATTGTTTGAGAGAGACTTGGGCCATAGGTTTCATGTTTCTCGCATGTCTGTTTCAAGGATAACTAACTCATGGCTGAGATTTTTGAGGTCAGAGTTCGAGCCACTTATACAGATACCACCTGATGATGTTTTGAAATTTCATATGCCGAAAGTCTTCAAAGAAATCTGTCCTGACACTGTTGTCATTGTAGACTGCACTGAGTTCCAGATGGAAAAGCCATCGTCACTCGATGCCCAATCTGCCTGCTATTCATCCTATAAGAGCACTAACACAATGAAAGCTTTATTAGGAATCACACCAAGTGGAGTTGTCTGTTTTGTTAGTGAACTATTTCCAGGAAGTACTTCTGATCTAGAATCTTTAAGTGAATATGTTTTCCATCAGAAATATTAATGGTTTTTATGTGAGCAAAAGAAAGAGCTACGAAAAAGCTGAATTTGACCCTTTACCTGCTGACTAAAGCTGACTTTTTACCACTTGTTTTCGCTCCCCTACAAATCAGCCAGCGCTTTAGCTGTACCACACTGCATGCCTCTACATTTCTGTTTTGCAAAACAGCCCCAGGTATATCGTCTTCAGTTAAAATAAAGCCTTCTTCTTTAGTTTCTGAGAGCTTACTATCATTCGCAATGGACGCCATTTTGATTTCTGTCCAGCCAAACAATCCATGCATGCTTTGCGATCGCAGTTTCAGTCCCAGCCCCTTTTTCGTTTTGTTACCGGCGAATTAGAAAACGTAGTTAGTTTCTGTTTAATCTAATTGATCAGTTCATGAGCAAGCAATAAATTACATGTAAAAGAAAAAGTAAAACGTCAACTGGTACATGTAAACTGTAGAAAGAAAGAAAACTGAAGAGAGTAAAATATCAACTAGTACATGTAAACAGTAGAAAGAAAGAAAACTGAAGAAAGTAAAATATCAACTAGTACATGTAAACTCTAGGTAAACTGAATACTAAATTGTTCGGTGAAAAATTTTCCTTCCGGTGAAAGGCTCAGTTAGTACTCTTTTGGTTTTTTTACTTCATGATTGTTACAATGCCGTACTGAAAAAGAGTCTTTAATCAGAACATTCTAGAAGAGGACATTCGAATAAGGTTGAGATAGATAGATAGACAGATAGTTTATTTGTAAAAAGAGAAAGAAAAACCATCGATCTTCCTCTCGATTGCTAATTACCCGGCTCATCGCTTACATAAAATGCTTCAATCATCAGGGCCGTCGTGCTATAGTCTTAGGCGCAAAAGGCGTTTTGCGATTTCCAAATGAAAGACCAAGCGTTTCAAAAATAGTTTTTTAGTAAGATCGTGTATTAACAACGAACTTTAGTGCTTGGTGAGTTTTGTAAATGAGATCGATGACGTATATAATTTAACAGTTCAAGCTTTCATTATATTTATAGGAATTTTAACAATTATTCCACGAGCGCGCGTTGGATATAAGATGATGGATAGCCAACGAGGCGCGTAGCGCCGAGTTGGCTATAATCATCTCATATCCAACAAGCGCGAGTGGAATAATTGTTTTATTAAAAAGGTTAAATTAAATTAAATTTTATTCAATTTTTAGCTCCCTTTTAATTTTAATCTGACACGTACGCTTGCCATATTTGTAGATTATGGTATATTGGCTGATATACCATAATGGCTAAGCCAATAAAAAGTCTTGAATTGCATTATCCAATGATCCAGTTTTGAACAATATTATTTATATAAGACTTTATTACTATCATTATATTATACTCACTATTACAAGATATTATTTTAGATATTACTGTACTATACTAGTAGTACCTATCGCTAGGTGCCAACGAGGAAGACACAATCTTAACATTTAGATCGAAATTTAAATACCATTTTGTAGGAGATGTTAATAACTTTCGAATCCTTAAGCTTATTTTTAGCGCTCAGATTTTTTAAATTTGTATAATCTTAAAAGAACTGTGTTTAATTTTTAGAAATTTACAGCAACCAGTCGACAGCAGTTTCTTCTCAATTACTTTTGTTATTGATTGTTCTTCTTAAGTCGTTTGTAAAAACAAACCCGAAGGCATTTCTTAAAAGCACGAGCGCGGGCTTATATCTGGAATTTTCTATTTTCATCATGACATCATTTACGGCTGCAGCTACCAGTATCTTTTTAACCTTTTCCCATTAGGTTTTTCAGACTTAATAATTTCTCTGGGAAAATAAAGTAACTTACTTGGCAATACAAAGGTTTTTAGTATTTGTATTGAACTTGTATCTAATATTATTAAAAACTAGATCATTGGATAATGCAATTCAAGACTTTTTATAGGCTTAGCCATTATGGTATATCAGCCAATATACCATAATCTACAAATATGGTAAGCGTATGTGTCAACTTAAAATTAAAAGAGAGCTAAAAATTTAATAAAATTTAATAATTTAATTTAACGTTTTTAAGAAAACAATTATTCCACTCGCACTTGTTGGATATGAGATGACTATAGCCAACGAGGCGCTAGGCGCCTCGTTGACTATCGTCACCATCTCATATCCAACGCGCGCTCGTGGAATAATTGTTAAATATACAAGAAAAAATTTCTCAGTTCTAATTGGTTAAGATGAATGCTGTTTTCAGTTAATTAAGTGCAGAAAAGAGTTAATTCAGTGCAGAAGAGAGTTAATTCAGTGCAAAGAAGGAAACAAATCAGACATGCTGATTGGTCAGAATGATTGATCAATGTCAATGTCAAGGTCAATGTGAAGGTCAATGTCACTTGCAGGGTTTGAATAAATTATTTTTGCACGTGATGTGCGCGCTCTTCTTGTGCGTAGTTATGAGAAGCTACCTCGTAGTTCTCATGCATATTATTAATAGATAATCACATGTTTTTCTCCAGCAATTTGGAATAAATAAGCACTTGTAAATTTTTTCAAAGACCACAAATTCTACTTGCCCTACGGGCTCATGGAATTTTGTTAGTCTTTGAAAAAATTTACTCATGCTAATTTATTCCAAATTGCACTCGAAATCATATGATACCTATACAAAACATGAACATGTTGAGCAAACTATTGCATTGTTAACTGTTTAATGGCAATTGTGAATTGCTGCATTAAGACATGGTTTACATACTTAACTGCATCGTAGATAACAAAACAAGAACATGTTGAGCGAAATGTAGCATTGTTAACTGTTTAATGGCAATTGTCTCTATGTGAATTGCTGCATCAGGGCATGGTTTACATAGTCAACTGCATCGTGTATATCAAAACAAAAACATGTTGACCAAAATGTTCCATTGTTACCTGTTCAATGACCATTGTCTCTATCTGGATTACTGTAGGAAGACATGGTTTACATAGTCAATTGCATCATATCAAAGCTTTTGCGTAATGAAACAGGACAAAAAAAAACATAACAAAACGAAAACGTGTTCAGCGAACTATTGCAGCCTCAATTGTTCAATGGCAATTGGCTATATATTAATTGCTGCATTAAGACATTGTTTACTCAGATAATGGTTGTTTGTAAAGGAAACAATATCTGTGATGGTTTCAGTTTGGACATTGTATGTTAATTTCCAATGTTACTCAAAATAACCACTGACTGAAGAACTAACTAAAACAGCCTCTACTTATGTGAAACAAAAAAGCGTAGGACAACATTCGATTCTGCAACTTGTTGCCAAAACTTCGCCCTTCCGAATTGCAGCGCGCGGTAAGGACGTCCTGTACTTGTTTCGCTATCGAGATGTGATAATTATATCAACTGAAAACAAGCTAGATAATTTTTTCCGAAGAAAATTAGTAAAACGGCGCCTGAGAAATCACGTCTTACAAGGAGGCGTAACTTGCGCATATCTGTTTAACACCATGATATACTGCATTCCAAAACGATTCTATTGTAATCTTATGTTGCGCAAAATCGAGATTTTTTCTCCCTGCAGCTCATGCACACACGGCTCTAGAATGCTGCCGCCTCTTGGCCACAGCTGCTCGTTGGCAATTATATTATATTTTACACTGGATATATGGTGCACGATCCTTGCAGTAGGTAGCGCTATTTAAGCAATAGCGAAAATCAGACCTGAAAAAAAAATCAGGCCTGTACGGGATTCGAACCACTGACCTCTGCGATACTAGTGCAGCGCTCTACCAATTGAGCTAACAAGCCAATTGGGAGCAGGCCGTTAAGTTGATTCGTAATAAACCCGTGAAAGTGATAAATCAGATACAATGAAATATATGAAGTTCATATATTTTGAACTGCGGTATTAGATATATATGGTGCACGATCCTCGCAGTAGATAGCGCTATTTAAGCAATAGCGAAAATCAGACCTGAAAAAAATCAGGCCTGTACGGGATTCGAACCACTGACCTCTGCGATACTAGTGCAGCGCTCTACCAATTGAGCTAACAAGCCAATTGGGAGCAGGCCGTTAAGTTGATTCGTAATAAACCTGTGAAAACTTGTTGGGAGCCAATTGGGAGCAGGCCGTTAAGTTGATTTGTAATAAACCTGTGAAAGCTTGTTAGCTAAATTGGTAGAGCGCTGCACTAGTATCGCAGAGGTCAGTGGTTCGAGTCCCGTACAGGCCTGATTTTTTTTCAGGTCTGATTTTCGCTATTGCTTAAATAGCGCTATCTACTACGAGGATCGTGCACCGTATGTGTCTAATACCGCAGTTCAAAATATATGAACTTCATATATTTCATTGTATCTGATTTTACACTGCATTGTAAATACACAATTCAGCTTAGTGGCTGCAAGTTTTTTTTTTACGCATAAACTATCTATCTATCTAGGTATCAATTGATCAAACACCAAATTGTATATAGGGAGAATTGAATTTTAGATAACAACAAAAAGTACAATTACCATGATTTTTGTATGTACAGTTAAATTCTCTCAATACTTTAAGCAACATAAAGCTGAAATTCTGTGCTACATATCGTTTTGATAGAGTTATGTACAGAGGGCTTTTGACATAAGATGGTCCATGTTTTTGAAAGAGACTTGTAAAGTTTAAGTAAATGACATCATTGCATTTATTGCCTTCTCCGCTGTTCACCCCATTGTGTGGATCTTACATTATGATGACACAAGTATTAATTTCTCAGTCTTACATACAAACGTTTTGTGTTTCCTAGGGTTGACGGTCGAATGGATTTTAGTTATAGTTTCACAGACTATGGAATTGGCACAAGAGGGCAGGTGCGCACGCGTAAAGTGGGAGAGCCCCTGTTGCTTAGAATGGTTACTCGCACTGTACGTGTGTGGCAAATCCCAGTCATTTTTGTTGCTTTTATTAGAGGGCTTAAAGATAGCACAGAAACTGCAATTTTATTTGAAAATACTGTTTTTGTGAAAGCTGTTATGCTAGTGCTGTCGAAAGTTTATTCTTTTTCATCACTGGTATCGGAACAAGTCGTAAGAGACATATTTAGAAGTTTCGTCTATTGATTTTTCCATTTTCATTTATAACATAGCTAAAGCAAAGCGCGCGCTCTGATTGCTTAATTCATCATCTACTATTTGCCTGTGGGTGTATGCTGCTGACGTGAGCAAATGCTAAGACTATTTTTACGCGCGCGCCTGTTTTTTCTGATCACGTAAGATTTGTTAAATAAAAGGGAACTCTTCTTACAATGTTGCAATGTTATGTTAATAAAACAATGGTAAACACCACTGTTTCCTCATGTGGTTTCCGTCTCCGGCATGAAGAAATATATCGTCACAAGACAACCTTTCTTAGAGATGAGAATTAAATTTTATTTCGCGTCCTAACCGCTCACACTCGCTATGAATAATAATTTTTAGCCCAATCTATAGCTAATCACATATGAATAAAAGAGTGCTGCGTACTGGGAATAACGATCTAAACAATTATGGACTAATTGCAATATGCAATGGCATATTGTAACAACCACAGTTTGTTCATAGTTCTGCTGAACTCTTTCACCGGTTGCTGGATTCAGAGATTATAAATTAAAGAGGGTTTTGGTCGGTATTTCAGGAAGCGTGATTAAACTTTATCGAGTTGCTGGTGTGCAGTTATTTGTTATGAATGAATTTTCGCATACATACATACATACATACATACATATAATTATTGTTAAGGCAGGTCGGTTTGTGGCAACCCAAAGGCTGGTGTGGACCTGCCAGGAACTAAAAAGGAACTACTTAAATATATGGACAATGCTAAGGAAAAAGTAAAGAAATTTCAAGGACTTAAAAGTATAAAAAATCCGTTTGCTTTGATGTTATCACACAGGCCTCCTTTTCGAATTGAATGCGATCTAATGTCCTTGAGGCCTGTCTAAGTTTTTGTTTAAAAAGCTGTAGAGAGGAAGCATCCTTGATGGCTTTAGGCAGCAAATTCCAGACAATGGGCCCTCTGTACCTTGCACTATTTCTACCAAGGTCACTGTTACACCGTACATGCGGAAAGTCATTAATACGCCTTAGATTATAATTACTATCAATGTTGCGTTTTGTGAAAAGGGCAGTAAGTTGATCAGGTAAACTATTATAATGTACTTGATACATTATAGAAGCGAGTCTACGTTTGTAAATATAGCCTAATGATTTCCATTTAACTAGGTCAAGGACGTCAGAGTCAGGAGTTTCGCTGGGCAGTTTATGGATTAGTTTGGCTGCTTTCAAGTGTAAATGTTCCAATTCATTAAATGTAGATGGTGAACAGGACCCCCAAATAGCAATGCAGTATGTGATGCTTGGGACAATCCCTTTAAAATATATTTCTTCTAGTACACCTGATGGTAGGGCTTTGAGCTTTTTAAGGAATTTTAGCTTTTTAAGGAATTTCGCGCGCTTGTTTTCTCTCGCAGTAAATGGTTTGAACCCGGGGGTAACATGTGAAGGTGTAGTCTGATCGTCCGGGTGAGTGTAGTCCTGAAAAGGACTGTTGTCGGTGGTAGTGACTGACGTTTCGACAACCTGTGCGGAAGTCATCATCATAGTCAAGTGAATGATTGTTGTCAGTAGAATGTTCTTATTCCAGGTCGTGTGAAATGATCGGTTGGTTTTGCCGTGATGTTATTGGCTGTAAGACTCAAGTGACGTAAGTCGGTCGTGATTGGTCTGTTTCGATCTGTCGGTAAAGTTAGGTCGTTCTTTTTTGGTCGTTTGTGATGTTTATGTCGTGAATGAGTCGTTTGTATGGAGAGGGTAGTTGTTGACATCTGTTTAGGGGAGTCTGTTCTAAGTTAGTAAACCAGCTTTCCAGAGTCAGTCGTTGAAAATAGTCAGTGCTGTAGGTTAGGCATTGCGCAGAGTCCCAGTCAATGTTGTGGTTGGTAAGTCGATGGTGTTCAGCAATGTGATTGCTGACATCACCTTTCCTCGTCGCCCGTCTGTGTTCAGTCAGTCTTGTTGTGAGGTTTCTGCCAGTCTCAACGATGTAGGAGGCTCGGCAGTCGGAACAATTGATCTTATAAATTGTTCCCTGTCTGTTCCTCGGTTCGTCTTTGTCTTTAACGTTGGTTAGTAACTGACGTAGTGTGGTGATGGGTTTGTGGGCGACGCGGATATTGAAGGGTAGTAAGATGCGCGAGATGTTTTCAGACATGCCTTTTATGTACGGTATGGTTGCTGTAGTCGTAGGGGCTGCGCTGTCGTTTGTTTCGGTAGTGGTAGTGGGTCGGTGAGTGTTTCGTCGGATGAAGTCGTTGTTGTAGTTGTTCTTCGTAAAAACACGGTGAAGGTATTTGTTCTCGTCGGATAAGCTGTCTTTCGAGTCGCATACTAGTTGTGCGCGTCGTGTTAGAGTTGTGATAGTTGTGGCTTTGTGTGATGTAGGGTTGTAGGATGACTCGTCTAGTAATCTGTCGGTGTGTGTCGGTTTCCATATACATACATACATACATACATACATATAATTTTTGTTAAGGCAGGTCGTCCGTAATGAATTGTCGTTGTGGCTTACCAGGCAGACTAGAAAAGGAAGTTTGCCATTTTCTTCGACTTCTCTGGTAAACTGTATGTCAGTGTTTTGTTCATTAAGGTGGCGGTGGAATGCGTCAATTTCGTCGTGTCGAACGGCGGTGAAGGTGTCGTCAACGTAACGTAACCAAAGCGGTATCGTTTGTCGGCAAGTCGAAAGGGCGCGTTCCTCGATGTTCTGCATCACAATTTCTACTATAACAACAGAAACTGGAGCCCCCATGGCAGTGCCGTGTAACTGTTTGTAGTGTTTACCGTTGTACTGAAAGTAAGTAGACGTTAGGCAAATGTTTAGCAAGTCCATAATGTCGTCTGTCGGTAGCGGTAGTGGGTCAGTAGATTGTCGGATTGCAGTCTCAGTGCATTGTAATGCCAATTGACGTGGAATACTTGTGAACAGTGATTTCATATCAAATGACACTAGTTTGTAGTCGTCAGGTATCTCAACAGTCTTGGTAGCGTTAATGAAGTCTTCAGTGGATTGTAGTTTATGTCTGGATTTGTCGGTTAGCGGTTGTAGTATTGTCGTCAGGTACTTGGATAGTTGGTATGTGGGAGAGCCACAGAAAGAAACAATAGGTCGCATCGGGAAACCAGGTTTGTGTAGTTTCGGCAAACCGTAGAGTTTCGGTGGCTGCGGTACCGAGCACCTCAGTCGATAGTACCGTTGGGTGTCAAAGGCGTTCGTTTTCTTGAGTTTCAGTAGTTTACTGTTGAGTTTACGTTGAAGTGCAGGAGTTGGGTCACGTTTGAGTTCTTCGTAGGTTCGTTTGTCGTTAACTAGTGCGTCCATTTTGTCGTGATAGTCAGTTTTGTCCATAACAACAGTAACTCGTCCTTTGTCGGCTGGTAGGATGACTATGTTCTCGTCGTTTCTCAGTCGTTTCAGTGCGCGTTGTTCGTCTTTAGTCAAGTTGCTGTCATTTAGTGACGTTGATTGTATAGTGGAGGCAATTCTGCTTCTGATGTTATCCTTGGTCGGCTCTTGTTTTCTCTTGTCATGTAAGACTACACAAAACTTTTTTTTTGCGATGTAGCTCAATCAAAGGACTTCTGTTCCTCCAATGTATCGATGTTATGTTATAAAACAAATGCTGAACGCCATAGCGTGCACTATTGAGTTATGGATGCACTTGGGAGGTTTGCTAAGCACTCAAGAAGCTAGAGTTGCACTCGGCTATCGCCTCGCGCGACTCTTACGCTTCTTTCGTGCTTAGCAACCTCCCGCGTGCATCCATAACTCAATGGTATACGCTATGCCGTTCACCATTTGTTAATCCAAGCTTAAAGGGATACTCTCTCGCCTGTGATGAATTTTTGAGAAAAGACGGATAACAACTTAAATAAAAATAAATCTTTTGAAAAAAAGGGTAAATCCTTTGTTGTTTTCGTTTAAATTTGAAACTTTTCTCAACGCGTGGTTCGAGCGTAGAGCTTTGCCCCCCCAAAGGAAGTGACGTAGAAGGGAGAACTCATTTAACTTCTGTTGAGATTTCTTTCACAAGAGCATCGAGATTTCTTCAATAAAAAACGCACCCCAAAAATACAATAATACCGCAACGACGTGTGGCCAGTGGATGTTCCAATACGCGTAGCGATGGAGTAAGCCTTCATAAATGACCCAAAGATCCTAATCTCGCTAGGTTATAGATGAGAGCCATGAAAAACACGCGATCCGATTTTGAGAACCCAACAAACTCTAGCCGTCTATGCAGCATTCACTACTTCACTGCAGGTTCTTTAGAGGAACAGTCAGTTCTGGCGAAATCTATGGGTTTAAAGATGAAAGCCCTTTCTAAAATACAATGCTGTTCCCTTAATTTTTTTATATTAATCCGCCTGTAAAAAAGAAACAAAGGCTCGAGGACGAAAAAAAAACTCTCATCTTCACAAGTGGTGACACGAGCGCGGGATTATCAAAACAAAATCGACAACAACTACGTGGAGCATACAGAAAATGGAAAACTGCAAAGGGGTATGTATTACCTGTAAAAGAAATATAGACCTGTCCTACTCACACCTCCGAACCTGCAAAACACTTGCGGGAAAATCCATCACATTCTTTCACTTGGCGTGTTCTCCCCTCAGCAGAAACATTCCACAAGCGTAGGATCGTCGAGGGGCTAATGATCCAACAATTCCACCCCAGTTTGAACAAACAAGTCATTTCTTATGTCTCCAAACTTTTCCCATCGGGAATCACATAAGATATATATGTATGTACAGACGGTCAACACTTTCAACCCTGATGATGACAAACAGCCGAAAACGTTTGGTTTTAGCATTTTAATAACTTTTCTTAATCTTTTTAGCCTTGCATATATAATATCAAATATGAACCTGTATTCATTGAATGAAAAATGTAGCAAAAAGCTCTTTCAAACTTATAACCCAACTCATTTACCCGGTGCGTGTTCCAGATCCTCGATGCACATATAGAAAATGAACAGCTCTCCCTTTCCAAAGAGAGTTACCGAACAATTAGGTTTTGCATCGGTAGCATTCACCCCAAGCTCAAGATGTCAGCACCCAAACTCCCAAAATAGGGAAAGATTTCTCTGTGCAATTTCGGAGCAGTCGTACCGCTAGAGGCAAATTTAGTCACTTGAAAATACATAAAAATACAAATCTGTTGTGACAGTAGTTTGGCCGTCCCGAAGAAAGTAACCAAACCGCACGCTAAAGTAACTTGGCAGGTTGTCAGACGTCCGTTCCAGTAAAGAGTAAAAGCACACAACGCACTTCGCTCAAGGAGTTTATTACGTCGACCCCGGTTCAGAGTGAGGAGGAAAATTCGGATCAAGAGGAAGAAGGTGAAGAAGAAGTAAAAGAATGAGGAATTACGCAAGTTTAAGATTTACATAACACGTGCAGCGAATGTGAAAGAATAGCTTTATTGTGTTAAAAACAAATGCCGGTCTAATCAAGTTGAGGTCCTACATTTTTAAGGCCAAACACTGCTGCATTTCTCAAATCTAACGATCACTTCACTTTGTGAAGTGACAAACGAAGAGATTTCGCCGAAAAGCGAAAATTGTAACTCAGAGAAATCGCTTACCAGTCTGTTTCGTAATCGCTCGAATGGATCGGCTTAATCTGGTTCTTTCGAGGAGTCAGAACTAGCCTCACTGTCTTAAGGCTCAAACACATATATGGTTCAGTTCCTTGAGCGTCTGCACTCTCGATCACCGACCATGAATCCGAAAAGGAAAACTCGAATCTCTAGAGTTGGACTCCAATACGATCGCTCGTATGTTTTTCAGTTCTCCTATTACGTCATTGATTACGTGTTTAACTGAGTCTGCGAACAGGCTCCCGGCTTGGAGGGCGCGAAGCAGGGGAAGGAAGGGGAAGGTTTCTGTGTCCCCACGTCTGATTAAACGGGGAGCATGTTCGCAGGCTATGTTTAACTAGGAGCCATTTGAACTTCCGGTCATTGAATTGAGTGAGTTTCGCGCTTTTGCACCAGGATTTCAATCGAATGAAAGGTTTTAGGGAACTTTTTCTTCTTCCAGTAGTTGTTTTGGCAAAATATCTACATTTTAATTAAATGTTAAAATTTGGTGGAGAGTATCCCTTTAATGCCTGAGTATTTAAATGCTAGACCATCGAAAGTCACGAGGATTACAGATTACTCCGTGAGGTAGATATGATAGGAGATGGGAAAGGAAGGGGGAAAAAAGGGAGAGAGTACCAGATTACCTCCCTTCCAGGCAGTTTCTCCCCCCTTTCTCCTCCCCCAAGTTACACCTGCCACAAATTGTGAGACAAACTGTCTTTGAATTATCAAAAACGATCTTTTGAAGTTTAATTTTTTTGGCGTAAACGAAGATGAGGTATTTAGTGTTAGAAAGATCGATGCAATTATGGTTTGTGTGTGTGTGTGTGTGTGTGTCTCTGTGTGTGTGTCTGTGTGTGTGTCTGTGTGTGTGTCTGTGTGTGTGTGTGTGTGTACCGCCATGTTTGATCGCCATGTTTGCTAGTAGAAAGATATCGTAACCAAACTCATAATTTTTTTTGTAGCTTGTACCTGAATAACAGTCGGCCGGTTGTGAAACCAACAGTTTGCCCTTCTTTAGCTAAACTTCGTTTTCGCTATGTTCAATTCAGCCAAATTTTGAGAACTGCGTCAACAAGGTTTTATATCAACAATGGAAAACACTATCATCCCACTTATGCACAAATTTAGATTGTAGAAAATCTTGGGAGATTCAAGGAAGACTTCCTTTAGCCCTCTACGCTCCCTGAACATCGGTAGGCATGTTCCCCATACTGTGTGCTTTACATTAGTGATGCTACTGACGCGAAGAAATTTTTTTTTTTTAAAATCCAGAGCTTCATTCAGTTGAGATCATTTTCTTTTTACTCATAACCGTAGCGTTTGATTTAGAAGTGATATTGTAAGGGGAAATTAGATGTTAGTGACTGAGGTTGAAGAGTTTATTAACCGGCTCAATTTATTTTCAGTTATGTTGATTCTTTATTTCAAACATGATATCAACGTATTTGTTATACTTGATTAATCCTTTATTGTATATACAATATTTAAAACGGTATTGAGCAGCCTTTTTGACAGCAGGGAGCGCAATCGTAGTCCTCTTGTCACGCTTTTTTTCTGTCACGCAACATTGATTTTGCACCGTTGTGTGACGGAAAAAGTGGATCAAAATCGGGCTTTCTCTAAGATACATATTGAAATAATGATTAGAATAGAAAGTTTCTTTCAACTCGATTGTAAATGCCTTGAAGCTAAAACAAAAAAAAATTAAAAAGATTCAGTGACTGTTTAGATCCTTCTTAGTGTTAAGATGTTTTGCATGGAAATGATCGCATACTTCAAGGCTTAACCTTACAAATGAGGTATGTAACATTTTAGTGTGTTTCATGGAGAATTCCGTTGGCTGAAATGTCCCATGTAAAGAAGCGGGGGCTGCTATTCTGGAGGTGAACTAACGTGAAAGATACATTGGATACCTTTTAGTTTCGCGCTATCGAGGTGATGGAAGTTTCAACTGAGACAGAGATGAGAGCGGGGTAGTTTTGTCCAGGAGCTCAATAACGGTGAAAAAATCAAGGATAAGATCATTGTATTTGTCCTTTAGAGCAATTTCAATCGAATGTCGTAATTTCACTTTTAGTTCTCATTGGCTCTTGGGAACTTTCCTTTCTTCTGATTTGCTGTTTTAAATTCCTTGATTTGGTTTCTCAACACTCGATCTGAAAGTGCTCCGATTCAAAATTACTGGAATGCATTCAACATTTGTGAAAGGTCAGATGCAAAACATCAAACATTAAGTTAGACCCAAGTAATCTGTCGCTACTTTTCTATCCATTCACTTTCATCAACATGGCGACAAGCTCATTTTTTATTATAACATAACCAAAGTAAAGCGCGCGCTCTGATTGGTCAATTTAGCGTCCCCCATTTGCCCATGGGTGTACTCTGCTGACGTGAGGAAATGCAAAGACTATTTTTCCGCGCGCGCTTGTTTTTTCTGGTCACGTAAGATTTGTTAAATAAAAGGGAACTCTTTAGCTACAATGTATTAATGTTATGTTATAAAACAAATGGTAAACACCACAGCGTGCACTATTGAGTTATGGATGCACGCGGGAGGTTGCTAAGCACGTAAGAAGCGTAAGAGTAGCTCGAGGCGATAGCCGTGAGCGACTCTAGCTTCTTGAGTGCTAAGCAAACCTCCCAAGTGCATCCATAACTCAATAGTGTTCGCTGTGGTGTTTACCATTTGTTAAATATCTGAGAGGCATTGGCATCAAATCTTTCACAAATTTTCTTCTCTTAGAAAACGAAAGAATCAAATGAACTGAACGTTTCCAGTTGAAATCCCAGCGCCCGTAATCTTCACTCAAGCAGTCTGCATCGGTATCAGAAATTTCTCCTTGCATCAGCCATAGGTCTGTATATAACTCCCTCTTTTAACCTTCATGACAGCGATAGCTGACTGCAAACTGCCCATCGCAGTAATCATGTGATAACGGCGACATGATGTCGCAAAAACCTTATTAAGTGATTTTTTCCATAATATCTCTAATTATTTTTAATAATTACTGTTTTTTTAAACCCTTCTAACATCAAGCGACTTCTCGTCCAGTTCCTCGTTTCCGGCGATAAAACTGTCTTTGCTATAATGTTTTTTGTAGACCGCTTTGATCTTTTTTCAATTTATGCATTTACAATAATTTCGACCTTTGCTTTTAGGACACGAAGAAGAAACAAAAAAAGGTGTCGCTAGTGCTGCATGTTCTGCGTTATCTAAATAATCGCGTCTCCCTTCGTCGTTTGCTAAGTAAGAGTAACAAAATCTTTATTAATTTTGTCACATTGTGGTCGCGGGTACGGCGACACACTGGTGACCGTCATAGGGTAAAATATGGACTGGACTGAACTATTTTTTGGACGATTTTTTGGACTATTTTTGGACCATTTCATGGACCATTTTTTGGACCATTTTATAAGGGAAGAGGCACACCTTTAGTACTCGGGGAGGGATGGGTGCAGTCGACAAGTACTGAGGGAGGGTGGGGGAAGACTGTCATTACTCAAGGAGGGGTGGTAGGTGATTGTAATTGTAAACACTACTGGTTCATGGAGCTTTAACTCGATCGTAATAATTATTTTAATCGGTTTTTCGACTGACTTCTCCTACATTAACATTTTGCGCTTTGCCGCGGCGTTTCTTTAAATTTTTAGCCATGCGAAAGCGAAAATGCTACGTAAACACTGGACTTTAATTCTTATTGAAAATATCGCTTTTACTATCGATCCTCCACTGTTGAGTTATCTGGCATAGGTTATGCGTGTGCCCTTTGCCGACTTGCACACCGTCAGTTTTCCTTTGTGTAATTACCAGATTTATCCATCTATCTTTTGTCATTAATCTTATCGGACGAGATCACAGTATTTCCGTTCCTTGGCCCTTGACTTTAGCCGTAAATATAGAATTCACAAGCGCTATCGCAATTTTAATGTTTGTGCGTTTACTATATGAAATCATTTTTGGTACAATCGTACAAAGCAATATTCTCTCAGACCTCGAAAACGCAGACCGCAGACCGCACGCCTCGAAAACGCACACCTAGAAAAACGTGTATACGGTGTGTAATTACCAGACTTATCTCTCCTCCTTCTGTCATTCATTTTATTAGACGAGATATCGGAATTTCCGTTATGCGAAAGCGAAACTGCCACGTAAACACTGAACTTTATTTATATTTAAAATACTTCGTTTACGATCCTTCACTGTTGAGTTATCCGTGTGCCTTTTGAGTCGACTTGTGCACTATCAGTTGCTTTACGTTTTCCTTTGTGTATAGAGTATGTTAGTAGTGAATTTATCTATCTTCCTTTTGTCAGTGATCTTATCAGACGAGATCTCAGAATTTCACACAACACCGAAATACCTAGTTAAACAATAAAGTGTTTCTGTCGAGGAACTATCAGCTGTTAGTTGCCCCGCGGAAATTTGATGTTCTTAAAAGAAATATTTGCCCGAGAAGCTTCGCTTCTCGGGCAAATATGCTAGTTTTAAGAACATCAGATTTCCCAGGGGCAACTATCAGACCGATAGTTCCGAGACGTAAACACCATTTTCTTTATTGTTCACCACTAAATTTTCTTCCGCGCGCCAGTTAAAAAACAATCAATAATTATTATGATCGAGTAAAAGCTCCATTAACCAGTAGTGTTTATAATTACAACCACTTACCACCCCTCCCTAAGTAATAACACTCTTCCCCCACCCCTCCCTCAGTACTTGTCGACTGCACCCACCCCTTCCTGAGTACTAAAGGTGTGCCTCCTCCCTTATAAAACTGTCCAAAAAATTGTCCAATAAAATAGTCCAAAAACTCGTCCAAAATAGTCCAAAAAATCGTCCAAAATATAGTCCAGTCCAGTCCATATTTTACCCTATGCCAGTTCCGAGACAAAAACACTCTATTGTCTTTATCGTTCACCACTAAATTTTCTTCCACGCGCCTGTTTAAAAACAATCAAAACCCGCTAAATGCAATCGAGACACTCGATTGTACCAAAAATGATTTCATATACTAAACGTACAAATGTAAAAATTACGATAGTGCCTTTGAATTCTAGTCAAAGGCCAAAGACCATTTCGTGATCTCGTCTGATAACTTCAATGACAAAAGGAAGATAGATAAATCTGGTAATTACACACTATATACCCAAAGGAAAACTGATGGTGCACAAGTCGACTCGAAAGGCACACGCATAACCTACGCCAAACAAGTAACTCTACAGTGGAAGATCGTAAACGCGATCTTTTCGATAAAAATTTACGTCCACTGTATACGTGGCATTTTCGCATTACTAAAAATTAAAGAAACACCGCGGCCCAGCGCAAACATTTTGATTGAAGGCAGTCGAAAAACCGATTAAAATAACCTGTACGATCGAGTAAAAACTCCATTAACCAGTAGTGCTTACAATTACAACCACCTACCACCTCTCCCTGAGTAACAAAACTCTTCCCAACCCCTCCCTAAGTACTTTTCGACTGCACCCACTCCTCCCTGAGTCCAAAAAAATCGTTCAAAAAAATCGTCCAAAAAATCGTCCAAAACACAGTCCTGTCCAGTCCATATTTTATCCTATACCATTATTATTACACAGAAAATTCCCTCTAAGAAATAATTGAATAGAGAGGGCTTTAAACAACTACCTAACCATGTTTTATGGAACTTAAGTTCTCTTCTAGTTTCCATATCAGTACGAACTTTCTGTTACGTCCGCAGTTTTTATTTTTGTGTCCAGCAGTTCTTTTCAATAAGTTTAGTGTACACAACTTGTTTACCCATAACTTGCCACCTTCATACTATATTGAGCTTTTTGCGTCCGAAAAACGTTTTCGCGTATGTTATTGTGTTCGTGTGATCATAAGTTTTAATTGTTCATTATTTTATGGGAAACTGTTATTTTCCAGTTAAAAATTATTTCGGGAAAGATTTGAAAGCCTTTTGTATGTTCCCGTTAACCAAGCCAGTATTTGACCCGACTGATAATAGGTTCTGCCATTTTGATAACAAGCCAAGGAGATATTTTGTGCAAGTGCTGTTAAAAATTAATTAATTCCGAGCTTAAAAATTGGGAAATCGATGAGTGTTCCATGGGTCATTTCTATTGTGAAAAATACTAAAACTCTGTACGAAGGTCAGGTTAGAGTTGACATCAAGTGATATGTCAGCTTGATTTATGTTTGTTCTTTCGCGTGAAAGTAACAAACTCTTTTCCATCTTGTTCCTCTCACGTTTGGTGTCACATCTTTTGCTGAACGAGAAAAATTTTTATCGTCGGTTACCTGCACGAAACCGGTTGCTACGGACAACTCATGATCAGCAAATCCACCAACCTCCTCAATCGTTCAATAAAGGAATCGTGTTATTCTGTGTCATGCAATCGTCCAATCAGGAAACAATGTCACTTGTAACTTCACCATTGAAATCACAAGTGAGTTTTCTTCTCATTTCTTCTTGGCCACCGCTGGTCTAGTTGGAGGCGCGCCTTGTGTCTAGGACAATTGACTTGTTTGGATAACTGATCATTTGCTGTCCAAAATCGAAAAATCGGCCCCTTCCTCAAAAATCAGACACTACCGTCAAAATTAAAAAGAAAAAGAAAAAAAGAATCATGCACCAATTTCCAAAATAAGAATATTGGCCGCAAGCGTCCAAAATCAGAACTCGGCCGCTACATTACTTGCCTTGGAAGGTATGTTAATTTATATCATTCGTCATGATCGCCATTCTCGTTCCTTCTAATACATTGTTACCTCCTTGATTTTTAGCCTCATGCACCAGCAAACTACAATCGTCCAAAAATCTTTGGAACACCACATCATTTTCAAATAAAGACAACAAAACTATCATATTTCCACTACTCATTGTTGTAAACATAACATTTCTTAGTATGCGACTCTGTAAATTATCAACATCACGAGCAGGACAATTGCAGGATAGTCTGTTCATATCTAGTAAAAAAAAAATAGAGTGCTTCTCAATTTGGCAAGTTTGATGGCTCCTGGGCGACTTTAGCACCGAGGTCTAAGGCTAGAGGTCTAGTTCAAGCCCCACGGCAGACTAACACTCAGGATCTTGATATAACTCAGGACCATGAGCTACTTTTGCTATGACATCTGCAAAGGGTTAGACATTCTAGTCTTCTAAGAGAAGGACAATTAACACAAAAGGCCCCGTCTGCTGCATCTTCTCTGTATAAAAGAGCAGGTGCGCGTTTAAGTAGCTCATGACTTTTCGCAAAGTGTAGGGAATGTAGCTCCCGATGTTGTGGTGTCGCCTTGTTACTGTTTAAAACAAGCTTCCATTTAAACCATTTATGTTCCTCTCGGGTTTATCCATAACTCGCGATCTATGATTTACGCTGCCTACATTTTCGGGCCATCGAATCTCTGCCCAAGACGTTCTTATCAGTTTAAATTCAGGTAGCCCTTGTCTCAAAACACTAGCCATTAATTATCCATTCAAAGTGCTTTGAAAAATGTTTCTGCTTCTTACCAAAGTTTGCACAACAATTCATCGAAACACGATATGTTAATCATTCAGACACTGATTCAAATGTTAATTTGTATTCTGCTTCATGAAAACTGCCTCATGGCACCGATGGCATGTACCTTACCAATGATGGTAAAGCTATTGTTGTAGGGATGACGGCTAATTTTGTGCCGGACATGTAGGTGGGATAAACAATTACCAAAATTTGAACTACCGACTATTCTCTCTTAAGAACTTACTCATCGTTAACGGGGTATAAGAATTAAATATCACGTTTAATTTTTAACCTTAGACTTGACCGCATGAAATAAACAATTGTATTCTGCATAATATATCTATGGGCCCCCCCTTAGGGTCACTTTGATAGTTTCATACGGCCAAGTAGACTTGAGGTAAATCCGAGCGCTGTGATTAGTTTTTACGCGGTTGGGATTTTTCCATACGGACCGTTTTCGCGGAAACGGTCGTAGGCCGTGTGTTCTGACGTATTATTATGTAATCGCGTGCACACATGCGCCGTTCAGTGAGTTACCACGTGGTTTTTTCTACTGGCTTTTCCTCCATGTTTGTTTTAAACTTTTACTGTCGTTTTCCTTAAATAAACGATCAATTTTTTTTCAAATTGCAATCCGCCTGAACACCGTGTATTTTTGTTCTCGAAAATCGGCAAATTTTGGTCAGACTGCCCTCTAATAAATCATTTCTTATTAACCTCACTTGCTCCAACTGTCTTGGGGCATATTGGCCCTCATTGGGTTTGGATGGACAGAACGCTGCAGGGTCTGTACTGCCACGACCTATAAGTGTGATGTAGAGTTGCAAATTCATGATAAAATATGCTTTATTCTTTGTGTGTTGTGCGTCTTTGCTCTATCCATTTTACTTTCCGCGACGAAAAGCCATTTTCAAAGCTGTGAGTTTTTCCTTTTTTTACAAATGTTCACAATTGAAAATGAAAAAGGTAAAGAAGAACATTGTAATCGAAAGCTTCAGAAAACACATACGTTTACTGTTTTATGATCGAACAAAAGTCCATGTGACTTGTCTACGTCATAAACAGAGTCATCAAACCGGAGGGAACGACGTACACGGCAACCTCACCAACGGATCTAGACCAAAGGTGTACATAAAGATTTTCGGCCTGGGGAAGGGGGAAAAAATGGAACAAGCGCCAGGGATACGCAACTGAAGCCGCTGCTAAAGTTTGGCAATCTCTTCGGGTTTCACTCAATATATAAAAAAGATAACGAGCTTGCCAAAGGGGCGACGCTAAAACAAATCATGCTTGAATAATCTGGGTGGGGAGGGGCCACTGCACGCTCCAAAAGTAAAATCGAAAGATAATAACCACACAAGGATCTATTTGATGCAAAAAAATGTCTGCGTATTTGAATAAAACATCATCTCTTACGAAATCACATTTGACCGCAAAACGAATATATAAACTTACGTAAGCTCTCACAAACGGCTAATGTATATGTAGTCCGTCATTATTCTAAAGATCGGTGAACTGAGATTCACCGAGTCGAAATCAACCATCACTAGATCTAATCATCCCGATTAAAGGAAGCACCTCGTACACCTTGTAGTTAACGCGCGACTTTCATCTAAGAATTTTTTTAAAAAAATAATAGATAAAGCGTTTGTCTCCACTTCAACGAAATTTGAAATTCTAAGGTAATACCACAAGGAGTCTCTTAATCTATTACAATACTTTTAAACTTCTCAGACTGAGATCTACATTGCTATTAAGTCCTGAGCTATTCATTTGGAAACTTTGTCAATTATACTCCTTCTTACAGGAGGAGCCTGTTTTTGGTTTAAGTTCCATCAAATATAAAACATAACGAAACCACAAGGCTACCTTTTACTTTATAAATATACGTTGCTGATAAGAAGAGAGTGATATGTACACAAGCCAATCAATCAAAAGTCATAATTCAGAAGAAGCAGCACTAAATGGCGACTCATAAACGATTTTGTCCTGTACCGTGGGACCGCAAGCAAGGAAACGTCTTTAAACTGTGTCCGATCACAGAGTTTGCAGATCAGGATATAAGAAGCTCAAGTGATATCAAATATAACGAAAATATCAAAACGGTATAGATTTTGGCGAAACTTCTCCAGCAAAAGGGACAGCAACGTCTAAACAGAATTAAAGGCCTTCACCGTTCATAAATTAGCACAGTTTCTAGATTATCTACACGTCCATCTTTTCTTCTTTTCAACGCAGCTTAACCCTTACTCCACGACGTACCTCCCTTTCTGTTGTAGCCGAGATAAGTTCCTCCTGACCTCTCGTACCCTAACATGATCTTGACCGTAATTGGAAATAAAAATTAGCAGTGCACGATCAAAACAATGCTTCGCTTCTTGGAGCTCGTCCAGGTCACTGTGCAAATTACCCAGGCTCTTGTAAGAGGCTGCAACCTTAATATGATCAGGTCCAAGCTTCTTCAGATGAATATCCAGTGCACGCTTATAGTAGTCTCTTGCTTGATCTGTTTCGCCAAGCGCTTTGTGTAAAATACCCAGATTGTTGTAAGAGGCTGCAACTTTAACATGATCAGGTCCATGCTTCTTCAGACGAATCTTTAGTGCACGTTTATAGTAGTCTTTTGCTTGATCTGTTTAACCCTGGTCACTGTGTAAAGTACCCAGATTGTTGTAAGAGGCTGCAACATCAACATGATCAGGTCCTAGCTTCTTTAGACGAATCTCCAGTGCACGCTTATAGTAGTCTTTTGCTTGATCTGTTTCGCCCAGGTTACTGTGTAAAGTACCCAGATTGTTGTAAGAGGCTGCAACCTTAACATGATCAGGTCCCAGCTTCTTCAAATAAATCTCCAGTGCATGATTATAGTAGTCTTTTGCTTGATCTGTTTCGCCCAGGTCACTGTGTAAATTACCCAGATTGTTGTAAGAGTCTGCAACATCAACATGATCAGGTCCAGGCTTCTTCAGATAAATCTCCAGTGCACGCTTACAGTAGTCTTTCGCTTGATCTGTTTCGCCCAGGTCACTGTGTAAAGTACCCAGATTGTTGTAAGAGTCTGCAACATCAACATGATCAGGTCCAAGCTTCTTCAGATAAATCTCCAGTGCACGATTATAGTAGTCTTTTGCTTGATCTGTTTCGCCCAGCGCTTTGTGTAAAATACTCAGATTGTTGTAAGAGGCTGCAACATCAACATGATCAGGTCCTAGCTTCTTTAGACGAATCTCCAGTGCACGCTTATAGTAGTCATTTGCTTGATCTGTTTCGCCCAGGTTACTGTGTAAATTACCCAGATTGTTGTAAGAGGCTGCAACCTTAACATGATCAGGTCCCAGCTTCTTCAGATAAATCTCCAGTGCATGATTATAGTAGTCTTTTGCTTGATCTGTTTCGCCCAGATCACTGTGTAAATTACCCAGATTGTTGTAAGAGTCAGCAACATCAACATGATCAGGTCCAAGCTTCTTCAGATAAATCTCCAGTGCACGCTTACAGTAGTCTTTCGCTTGATCTGTTTCGCCCGGGTCACTGTGTAAAGTACCCAGATTGTTGTAAGACTCTGCAACATCAACATGATCAGGTCCAAGCCTCTTCAGATAAATCTCCAGTGCACGCTTATAGTACTCTTTTGCTTGATCTGTTTCGCCCAGCGCTTTGTGTAAAATACCCAGATTGTTGTAAGAGGCTGCAACATCAACGTGATCAGGTCCCAGCCTCTTCAGACGAATCTCCAGTGCATGATTATAGTAGTCTTTTGCTTGATCTGTTTCGCTCAGGTCACTGTGTAAAGTACCCAGATTGTTGTAAGAGGCTGCAACATTAACATGATCAGGTCCTAGCTTCTTTAGACGAATCTCCAGTGCACACTTATAGTAGTCTTTTGCTTGATCTGTTTCGCCCAGGTTACTGTGTAAATTACCCAGATTGTTGTAAGAGGCTGCAACATCAACATGATCAGGTCCAAGCTTCTTCAGACGAATCTCCAGTGATTGATTATAGTAGTCTTTTGCTTGATCTGTTTCGCCCAGGTCACTGTGTAAAGTACCCAGATTGTTGTAAGAGGCTGCAACATCAACATGATCAGGTCCTAGCTTCTTCAGAAGAATCTCCAGTGCACGCTTATAGTAGTCTTTTGCTTGATCTGTTTCGCCCAGGTTACTGTGTAAAGTACCCAGATTGTTGTAAGAGGCTGCAACGTTAACATGCTCAGGTCCCAGCTTCTTCAGATAAATCTCCAGTGCATGATTATAGTAGTCTTTTGCTTGATATGTTTCGCCCAGGTCACTGTGTAAATTACCCAGATTGTTGTAAGAGTCTGCAACATCAACATGATCAGGTCCAAGCTTCTTCAGATAAATCTCCAGAGCACGCTTACAGTAGTCTTTCGCTTGATCTGTTTCGCCCAGGTCACTGTGTAAAGTACCCAGATTGTTGTAAGACTCTGCAACATCAACATGATCAGGTCCAAGCCTCTTCAGATAAATCTCTAGTGCACGCTTATAGTAGTCTTTTGCTTGATCTGTTTCGCCCAGCGCTTTGTGTAAAATACCCAGATTGTTGTAAGAGGCTGCAACATCAACGTGATCAGGTCCCAGCCTCTTCAGACGAATCTCCAGTGCATGATTATAGTAGTCTTTTGCTTGATCTGTTTCGCTCAGGTCACTGTGTAAAGTACCCAGATTGTTGTAAGAGGCTGCAACATTAACATGATCAGGTCCTAGCTTCTTCAGACGAATCTCCAGTGCACGCTTATAGTAGTCTTTTGCTTGATCTGTTTCGCCCAGGTTACTGTGTAAATTACCCAGATTGTTGTAAGAGGCTGCAACTTTAACATGATCAGGTCCAAGCTTCTTCAGACGAATCTCCAGTGCACGCTTATAGTAGTCTTTTGCTTGATCTGTTTCGCCCAGGTTACTGTGTAAATTACTCAGATTGTTGTAAGAGGCTGCAACATCAACATGATCGGGTCCAAGCTTCTTCAGACGAATCTCCAGTGATTGATTATAGTAGTATTTTGTTTGATCTGTTTCGCCCAGGTCACTGTGTAAAGTACCCAGATTGTTGTAAGAGGCTGCAACATCAACATGATCAGGTCCTAGCTTCCGCAGAAGAATCTCCAGTGCACGCTTATAGTAGTCTTTTGCTTGATCTGTTTCGCCCAGGTTACTGTGTAAAGTACCCAAATTGTTGTAAGAGGCTGCAACATCAACATGATCAGGTCCCAGTTTCTTCAGCTTAATCTCCAGTGCACGCTTATGGTAGTCTTTTGCTTGATCTGTTTCGCCCAGGTTACTGTGTAAATTACCCAGATTGTTGTAAGAGGCTGCAACATCAACATGATCAGGTCCCAGTTTCTTCAGACGAATCTCCAGTGCACGCTTATGGTAGTCTTTTGCTTGATCTGTTTCGCCCAGGTCACTGTGTAAATTACCCAGATTGTTGTAAGAGGTTGCAACTTTAACATGATCAGGTCCTAGCGTCTTCAGACGAATCTCCAGTGCACCCTTATGGTAGTCTTTTGCTTGATCTGTTTCGCCCAGGTCACTGTGTAAATTACCCAGATTGTTGTAAGAGGCTGCAACTTTAACATGATCAGGTCCCAGTTTCTTCAGACGAATCTCCAGTGCATGATTATAGTAGTCTTTTGCTTGATCTGTTTCGCCCAGGTCACTGTGTAAATTACCCAGATTGTTGTAAGAGGCTGCAACATTAACATGATCAGGTCCCAGTTTCTTTAGACGAATCTCCAGTGCATGATTATGGTAGTCTTTTGCTTGATCTGTTTTGCCCAGCTCCCTATGTACAATACCCAATTTGCTGTAACATGCTGCTTTTTTCAGGTCCCCTCCTTCGTGATTTGATTCAATCATTTTTAACTGCAATTTATAAAAGACCATCGCTGCTCCAAACTCACTGTGGTCATGGCACATGTCACCGAGGGTGCAAAGGCCACCAGCGTAAGAACTTAAAGACTTAAGTGCTCTTTCGGAGAATTCTGGCTTTTCTATTCTAATTACCACATGTTCAAGTTTTAAGCTTAACATCTTTAAATGGGGAGCTAATTTTCTTCCCCCATCAATAGAAGCTAATTTTTCGAATTTTGAGAATGACATTACAGCCCCATATACCACTTCGTAAACTTCATCCTTTGTCCAATCTTTCGCCGCAGATTTAATAACATCGTGAACAATACCATGAGCTCGAATATAGATACCACTCACTTTTTCTTCTTCTTCCTCTTCTTCTTCCTCTTCTTCTTTTTCTTCAATCAGCAATAAAGAACATTGATTCATTCTCATTCTCATCATCTCTTCATCTTCAAAATCTTCATCTACTGCTCTGATGTACTCGATAACAGCTTCTTGAAGGATCGGCTGTAATGCACACACATAGAGAAAATTGAACATGTGATGGAAAATTATATCGTCCGCCATCGCCTTTTCGACAGCGAGTGTTATTACTTTGCTCATGGAGTTTGGATAGCTTGGATTGCTCTCAGCAAGTCTGATTTCAGTAGCACTTCGTTTCCCCTCTTCCAATTTCTTCAGGTAGTCGCTCCAGCCAAATTTCGAGGATACCTTACTCTGACGAACTTGTCGCACATACGTGGCTGCAGCCGCTAGGGCAAGTGGCTGGTAGTCTAATACCTTAGCAACTTCTTTCTCTATGTCATTAATTGGGATATCAGAAAGAATGCTCAACAAAGAGCATGCGTCGTTAGGTTGCATTCCTGCACTGACAGAAATGTTTTGTACGGAAGAGCTTGTTAACGGCATAGACGCAGTGCCCTGCGTTGTTATTAGCATCTGGCCCCTTGCCCACACCTCGTTTCCTGTATCAGGCAAATGACCGCTTGAAAGAGAGTTCCCATTATCAACTACCACCAGCCATGAAGTGTAATGCTTAATTTTTGCACTTATTAGGGTCTTGAGATATGAAATCTTCTCGTCTGTGTTCAAATCGTTCGAGCCGTAAGTGTTTGTTATTTCATATCCGGGACATTTGCAATGTTGAGCAAAAAGGACATACGAATTCAAAATTGTTTGTGGGCTTTCAGCATTCAGTGTCATGACAAATGAAGCTGCGGAAGGTGTTTCTTTGACTTCGTCGTAGAATCGCTTGGCTGCTAAACGGGCCAGCTGAGATTTGCCACTTCCTGGATTTCCTGACAAATACAGTATGCTCATCCCATCATCGGTGCGTTTTAATGTTTGCAGGTTTCGCATAATGTCATCAACCTCAGATTCTCGAGCAGCGATGTCGTGCGTTGGTTTAGGAGGGAGAATGCAAAATGGAGAGACATCTGCGAGTAACTGTTCTTGCAAGGCAAGCCTCTGTTCTTCTTTTCCTTTAAGTTCCTTTTCCTTCTCCTTAAGTTTTTGTCTCAGGTCGTTAACCACTCTTAAAACTTCACTTAACTCCTCTGTGGGGAAGGTTGTTTGATTTTGGACCTCATTGATTTTTAATGTGGGAAGACTCAGGGCGACGAATGCAGTTTTCACCCGCGATATAACAATATTGAAATCTCCGTCACAGAGTTGGCCTGCTTCGTCATGTGCGATTTCATTCCGAATATTTCTTAGTTTATCTATGTTTGATCGAACCACTGAATTGAGACCGTGGATACAATCTGAAAAACGAATAGCGTAAAACAGCATGGTACAATCCCAATCAGCTCTATCGCCATTCTTCATGGTTGATAACAGCCGAGCGTTTTTGCTTCTCTTCTTAGGGGACTCGCCATTCCAAAAGTCCATTCCATTTTTAGGTTGATCTTTCCATTCTCCTAGTGTGGTCTTGTGGCGACTGTCCCATTCTTGTTTAAAGATTGTTCGCAGACCCTCTGTTATAATATCAGTGACAACGTAACACATCCTGAAGTAATTTTGCTGCTCTTCTGTGTATTCAAATGCAGCGGCCATTTCTTGTTTGAACCTGAGCAAAACCGAAGTTTTGTTAATACGCATTAGGGTTGTCTTTGAAAATAGTATATGTGTCAAGATCTACCGATACGCGCTTAGACATGTTTTTGTAGGAAAGGGGTGGGTCAGAAGCAAGGAAGTCTATTTCCTTTCTCAAAATAATTTAAATATATCAACAAAGTTGAAATGGTAAATTGTCCACCGTTACGATTATAAAAGCTGACGTTTCGAGCGTTAGCCCTTCGACGGAGCGAAGAGCTAATGCTCGAAACGTCAGCCTTTATAATCGTAAAGGCGGCCAATTGACCATTTCAACTTTGTTGATGTATTCAAATTATCTCGTTACCCCCACCGACGCAGCCCCGAACAATTTTTTTAGAAACTATCAGCCTCTATTTTTTTTTTCTCATCCGAAGAAGCAAACGAAGTTAACTCTGATTTTACTAGTTTTTGTTCAAATATGCGACTTAAGGAAAATCGATCACCTAACTCGTCAATTTCGCGTTAACTTTCCTGCAAAAACTGATATCGCACGAATCCCTCGTCAGGTAATGAATTTGCCTATAATAAAGAGCCGAAATAAATTCCCAGTGTACTGTATAAATTGATACTCACCACACTTGACGGTTAACTTTAATGTACGTCAACTCGTGAACGGAGGTTTCTCCACGAATGGAAATTATCACTCTGAAGCTATAGTTCGATAACAAAAGCAAATTCAGAGAAAAAAGTTATCTGGAACTCACTTGAATCAGTAACTTAGATAATACATACCATTCTGGAAGCTTGAGAAACCTTTGGTATACTTAAACTGTCTGCAATCAAAGGTTGAATAGTTAAGAATCACATGCATTTAAAGATGCACACAGCAGCATATCCGGTGTTTTATGTGTCATAAGCTAAGTAAAGCTGGCATTGTGATTGGTTCTTATCTATGATCGATTGGAGGACAGACGCATTTATCATATAAAACAATCAGAACTCTAGTACTTTAGATCATATCCACATGTATTTTGCGCTATATAAGTAATAATCAATTGAATAATAGATCATCCATGATGGCGTTGGTCTGTTTAGTAATAGATCACAGAAGACGTCAAAATAGTAAGAACATCAGTGACACACTCTGCTGCGCCTCACATGACACTTTTGTCATCTATTATTAAACACATACATGGCAACATGTCATCTATTTTTCTTTTGTTTGAGAAGTATTAAGAATAGTTTTTTTATGATTTCTGGTCCATCACTTCTTACCGCAAAGTAACACAGAGATTTGAACGACTTTGATCTGATTAGTAAATGAATATTACAAATTCCCATGCTGTTTGACAATCTAGACGGCTCCTAACAGCGTAAGGAAGCCTTCTGCATCTAGTGCTGCCACAGATTTGCTCTGGGTTTCTGTTGCTTAAGGTTTCTTTTGCAAGAATTTGCAAATGTATCTACTTTTTGTTCACGGCTTATGTAACTGTTATCAGTCGAGGCTTACTTTCGCAGCAAGTCATGCGTAATGAAAGATAAGTGAAAATGACTTAGCGGGGTCTCTGTTAAAAATTGGTAGACAAACAGAATTCTTTTCAGCCTTAGCCAAGAAATACATTTGACATAATAAGCGTTCTTTTATGCAATATTGACGTTTGGAAAGAATTTAAGAAGACATTTCACGAAAACCACTTGTTTTGTTCGCTATTTATTTCGTTTCTTCTTCATCTCACGGACATTAGATCTCAAAAGCTTCAAAGGCTTTGGCAGTTTTTTCGCAGCTGGTTTATCTCACTGAGTACTGGAACTAACACTACAGTGCTGGTATACTGTGGCACTGCAGTGCTGGTATACTGTGGCACTGAAGTGCTGGTATACTGTGGCACTGCAGTGCTGGTATACTGTGGTACTTCAGTGCTGGTATACTGTGGCACTAAACAAAATTTTATTTCCTGAGGTCCTCTTATCTCTTCCACCTCTAGTCCTTAAAACAATGGATGATTCTCCCAACAAAAATTCTGTAGCTTTAATAAAGCTGTGGCAGCCGTAGTCCGCTGCTTTTTGCCCCTTGCGTTTTTCATAATTACTGACAACTTAACTAAACAGTTCCGTCTTTCGTTCATTTGATACGGTCAGCATATTAGACAATGGATCATATCAGTTAGAGTATCAAAAGAACGTAAGGTCACAAAAATCTCTTTTCTAACTTAAAGCGACGATGGCAGAAGTCGCAGTGCAATTTTATCTTTTTGCGAAACTAGTTTTCTGTATTACGCTGCTTCTCCTGCAGCGTGTTTCGTATCAAGATAAGTATTCTACAATGTTCGCTTGTTTCTTTTTCGTTTGAAACGAGTTGTATCTGCTACGCATAACTTTCAGGTAAGTGAATTAAGGTTTGCTTCAAGTTGTCAAAGTTCTAGAAACTCTTTTCGTGAGGTAATAATACTTTATCAGCGGTAAAGAATATAGACTGCTTTCTGTAGTCAACAAAACACTTGAGGAACTCGCATGCGAAAGCTAATCTGGCTTCGTCGCGATGCACATTAATCACGTCTCTAAGCAAGACAGGACAAGAGACTTCGAGAGATTTAATTGGAAGGCCGCACAATACTTAAAAAGCGATGATCGAATAATAATGACGCCATATCAATGGGCCATTTGAACTGCTTTTGTTTTGCTGAGGTAAGAAAGACAGGTTTTTAGGTTACGTCAGTTAAAAGAAAATAGTTTGTATTTTCCTGGTTACGTTCTTTGCACTCACCCAAACAAACTTTGATCATTGAAAAATAGTCAACTTGAATGAAAGGACGACTTAAACTGAAAATAGAGCCGGTAAAGACCTTATCTAGCTTGAGCTAAGAAACCTATTTGAAATAACAAGCAACCTGCTTTGAAGTATTGAAGATATTCGGTGCCCAACCAAACACAGGAGTTCTTTTGTTGAGTATACATTTTCATTGATTTAGGGGAATTTGTGTTAAGGAAGATGAAAGAAATCACAGTTAAATTTTATCTTGTTACGGTCTCATGAAGCTCCTTCTCTTCCAATATAGAAATTCTAGGAAGTATTTTTCGTTTGAAAAGAGTTGTATCTTCTACCCATAACTTTCATCCGAATGAAATTATGATACTTGCTGCTGCCAAGGTTTGGAAACTTTTCGTGAGGTGGTGATTTATCATTTGCTATAGAAAATATAGGCTGCTTTCTGTATTCAACAGAACACTCGACGAATTCGAAAGCGAAAACTTATTGGGCCTCGAGGCAAAGCACAAATAGCTGCACCCTGCAGGTTTAATATCAATTGTTGTACTGACAACTATTGAATTCACTTTGGTTTGATCCTTGTTCCATAATCTGTCCGCAGCAAAATAACGCTTTGATTCGCTCTACAAAAGTCTGAAAAATTATTCGCTAACGTGAGTGAAATGACTCGTACTTAGCTTAAAAAGTGAAAGGGAGAAAAGATGGAGCTTATCCACTTCCCCCCTCTCTCTCTCGGTCCTCCCTATTTCACATTTAATATTTAATTACAGTTCCTTAAGTAATATTTTCTTCTATGCAATGAAATCGTTGCCAGTGATTTGTCAAATGTACACGGATAGAAACACTGAGACAAACAGAATGCGTGCGAAAGGCAATCGAAAAGAGAGGCTGAAAATAAAAGGCACAAACGAAAACCGACCCAAGGACAATATGAACGTTCTTCTCGTAGTCTGGATACATGGATAATAACAACGCTCAAAACTGAAACGATTAGCTTGACATCAGCGCGGATGAAATGCGAGGGGACCCGCACTGAGAAACTGTGCGATTCACTTGACGTTGAAATATTTTTTGCTGCAGTTCTCTTCGTAAACCTCATGAGACTTGAAATAAACACGGCTGTGAGAGTCTGATAGAGGATCAAGATTTACAATTGAGGCGATTGAGTCATAAGTATCTACGGGGATAGGACTTTAACGATTATAGGCAAAGAAATATAGTTTTTCCAGTCTAAGCTTACATCATCGTCGAAACATACCCAATATACTGAATGGCAAGGAAGTACGTGATCCTCTATCCCGAGCGAAGACTGATATCTCTCGTTATTGTCTAAAAGGGAACGGTAGATAATTCGTTTCAGTTTCATAATAAGCAATCCTGGTCCGCCACAGAAACAACTAAATTACATAAAGACACAATGTACTTACCAGCAAGGCTTGTCCCAGTGCCTTGAGGAACAAATAATGCTGATTAATGCTATTATTTGTCTTAGGATCTTTTCACTTTTGTTGTGGATCGTGATCGGCTCGCACGAAGAAGACTCCAAGCCGATTGCTTGCAATCGAAACGTTCTTATCTATATCGGAAGTGAAAACAAAGTGAATTAAGCGACAAAACTTCAATATAAACGAATGAAGAGCAACATACCCTCTATACTTCTATACTTCTATTTATGGGATTGCAGAAGATCTCAAATATTAACTGGCTATATAACTGGCTCCCCTATATAACTGGCTTCAAAGTAAAGGTTAAAAATAAGTTTAAAATAGAAAAATATGTGTGTATGAAGAATAATACTTGAGATAAATTTCATAAAAAGTGGCTAATAAATAAGTAACTGGTTAAGCTAATTGCAATACTAGAAGAAGTAAAATCTGTGTTACTATGTTATAGTATAGTGTATTATAATACTGGAAAACTAGTAACAGTGGTACTTAGTACTAATAGTAGTAGTAGTAGTGTAATAATTTAGTGATAATAGTACGTAGTGTACCAATTTAAATGTAACCTGTGTGATACAGGGAGCTATGTTGGTTACACACGCGGGCATTTATATGCCCACGTGGATAGCCATAAGAGCACGTCATCTTCAGTACGCAAGCACGACGACATCCACCACGCAGGTGCTGTCCCTGAGGACCTTCTTAGCTGTTTCAAAGTTCTCAAGAAGTACATGAGCAAATTCGATTGTCTTGTCAACGAGATGCTTTACATTAAACAATTAACACCGAGTTGGAACGTGCAAACGGATTCTATCCGTGCTAAAGTATTTGTGTAGCTACCTCTCCTATGTAAATTAGTTGTAACTCCTGAACTCGCATTTTTTAATTTTATTTTCATTTGTACCCTTGATAATGGCGTCATGAAGTCGCCGAAACGTCGGGATATTATATCGCTCGTTTTTACCTCTCTATGTGTATAGTTTGTTATGATTTTTGGTCCATCACTCCCGACCGCAAAATAACACAGAGATCTGAGGCGCTTTGAACCGCTTGTTTAATGAATTTTAAAATTATTACTCTTTTCGACAACGGAGGCAGTTATCTAGACTACGAGAAGTCCCTCCTTTTCGGCCGCGTGGTAAGCGTGGCCAAGTGGTTAGGGTGCTGGACTTGTAATCCGGTGTCCCGGGTTCAAGTCCTCCACCCTCCCTCTCACTGGATTTGTTCTCGGTTGCCCCTGGTTCAACTCCTCGACTGCACTCTGTAAATAGCCCACTGGTCTGCCTCATGACGGTGGGGATTTTTAAGCACTTATTTAGTTTCCTTGGCATATTAGCATGTATTGCTAATATGCCTAATCAGCCTATACAACCCGAGTTAAAATAAAGTTCCTTCTTTCCTTTTCCTCCACGAGGTGCGTCGTGCGAGTCAAAACAGAAAAGATTCAGTAAAAATAATGCCGTTAGTTCGCTGCGAGAACTCTTGAAGTGACGCTAATGCGCCGCAGGAGGTCCATAACTATGGAATAGAGCTGTATCTTCCGCCATAAACTCTTCAGCTTTGAGAAGTTTGTAGCAGTTTTCTTTCGTGTCCTCATTCGTTGAGTTGATACACTCAGAATATCAGATAAGGAAATTGCAAAGCGTATCAAATAACATAGATACCATTTTCATTTATCTATGGGAATTTATGCAAAGGAAGATGGATGAAATCACTAACAAATTTTATCTTCTTACGGTCTCATGAAGCTCCTTTTCTCCAAGTTATCATCCCATCTTTTTACAGTAAATGCACTCTACAGCATCAAAATAACATTAGGATGTACCGCGATCCGTTAATCTTAATCATTTTTCAAACCTTTTTCGCTCTACAAACGTCTGGAAGATTCTTCGCTAACGTGAGTGCGATAACCTTGCTTAGTGTAAAGAATTAAGATCGGAGGAAAAGATGGAGCTTATTCATAATAATATAATAACTTAATAACTTCTAGAACGCTATTTTCATTCAATGATCAACAGCGCTTAATAACTTAGAATACTACAGCAAATTCAAATTTATAAAACTAAGTACATGTACATTAATCTTAACAATGCATGTTAAAAATAAGAATAATTTGGAATATCCATAATAAGGATCTTAATCAGGAATAAGGATCTTAATAAGCAACTTAATTAGTAATACTAATAAAAATTAATGTCAGACAGGGTACTTTGAGAAAGCTGCATGAAATAAATAAGGTTTCAGCTTACATTTAAAAAGCGCCCATCCATGAATAGCTTTAAATGTTAAAATTATGATCTTAAAATGAACACGATGTTGTACTGGTAACCAGTGAAGTTGACAAAGCGCAGGAGAAATATGTAAATACTTACTTGAACTCAGTACAAGTCTAGCCGCAGCTTTCTGCACAGGTTGCAATTTGGCTATTTGCGACTTAGGAAGGCCATACAAAAGTCCATTACAATAGTCTGAACGACTAGTGATAGTGATTCAACCCCATTCCTCTCCCTTCCTTCCCTGTTTCACATTTAATTACAATTCTTCAAGTAATATTTTCTTCTATGCCATGGCCAGTCCGAAAGACTATCGGTATTCACTAGACGCACCGTAAAGCGCTATTTAAGTAAAATGATAAAGTTATAATCATCATTATTATTAAGTGATAGTTACCTCCGAATGCGATTTACAGTGGTTTGTCAAAAGTACGCAGATAGAAACACTGAAAAAAACAGAATGCGTGCCAAAGGCAATTGAAAAGAGAGACTGGAAAGAAAAAGCAGAAAAGACAACGAACGCAAGGAAAACATGAAAGTTCTTCTCGTAGTCTGGATACATGGATAATAACAACACGCAAAGCTGACACGATTAGCTTGTTATCGGCGCGGATGAAATGCGAGGGGACCCGCACCGAGAGCCCGCACGACTCACTTATCGTTTTAATATTTTTTGCTATTTTTTTCTTTTTTTTTTAACTTGAATTTTGTGTATAGTTTGTTATGATTTTCGGTCCCTCGGTCCCTACTGCAAAATAATAGACTTAAAGTACTTTGACCCGTTTAATTAACGGACATTAGAAAATTCCTTCGCCGTTCGACACTCTGGATTCCTACTAGCGAAAGCAGTTATTGTAAGCCTTTTGCATCTAGTGCTACCATGACTATGTTCCTGCAGTTTTCTGTTCCTTGAGGTTTCTTTTGCGAGAATTCGCAAATAGATCAATTGTGGGTTGTGTGTGCTTTTCAAGGCAGAAAATAGAGCTACGTTATTGGCGGGTGCGCCAATGATAAATCACCATATTAGAGGAGGCTTATATATCCAGAAGACAATAAAGAAATTTAAAAGACACTTCGAGAGATTTTATATGAAAGGCCGCACAATACTTGTAAAGCGTTGATCAAATGATCATGACGTCATATCAACGGGCCATTTGAACTGCTTTTGTTTTGCTGAAGTAATGAAGACAGGCTTTTGTGGTTACGTCAATTAAGTGGAAATAGTTTACTTTTCCTGGTTACGTTTCGTTGCACTCGCTTAAACAAAATTTCATCGTTGAAGAAAAGTCAACTTGAATTAAAGGAAGAAGTAAACTGAAAATAAAGCTGGTAAAGACTTTCTCTAACTTGAGCTAAGAGATCCATTTGAAGTAACAAGCAACCTGCTTTGAAGCATTGATATTTGGTGTCCAACCAAACATAGGAGCTCTTTTGTTGAGTTGATAAACTCAGAATATTAGATTAGGAAATTACAAAGCGTATCAAAATAACATCAACAACATTTTTACTGATTTATGGGAATTTGTGCTAAGGAAGATGGAAGAAATCACGGTCAAATTTCATCTTGTTACGGTCTCATGAAGCTCCTTCTCTTCCTATATAGGAACTCTAGGAAGTATTTTTCGTTTGAAAAGAGTTTTATCTGCATGTCATAACTTTCATGCAAGTGAAACTAAGGTACTTATTGCCGTCAAGTTTTGGAAACTTTTCGTGAGGTGGTGCTTTATCATTGGCGATAAAGAATATAGGCTCCTTTCAGTCAACAAAAACTAGTCAACAAAACGCTCTACGAACTCGAAAGCGAGAACTTCTTTGGCCTTGAGGCAAACCAAATTATCTACATCCCTAAATAGTTGCACCCTGCGGGTTTTATATCAATTGTTTTACTGACAACTATTGAATTCGCTTTGGTTTGATTCTTGGTCATTATCTGTCCGCAGCAAAACAACACTAGGATGTGCCTTGACACGTTAATCTTAATTATTTTTCAAAGTTCTCTCGCTTAACAAAAGTTTGGAAAATTCTTCGTTAATGTGGGTGTAATAACCTTACATAGCGTAAAAAGTGAGAAGGCGGGTACGACGGAGCTTACCCAACCCCCCCTCCCTCCCTGTTCCACATTATATTAAAGTTCCTTATGTATCATTAGCTATTGTACCATCCCGATAGACTATTGTACAGCGCATCGTAATGCGCTATATATGTAAAATAATAGTTATTATTTTCATTATCACTAAGTGATAGTTACCTCCAAATGTGATTCACATGAAATCGATGCCAGTGGTTTCTCCCAACATACACAAATAGAAACACTGAAACAAAAAAATGCGTGCGTTAAGCAATCGGAAAGAGAATAAGTAAGAAATAACACCGACGCAAGGAGAATATGGACGTTCTTCTCGTAGTCTGCAGACATGAATAATAACAAAGCGCAAAACTGACACGACAACCGCAGATTCGATTAGCTTGATGTAAGCGCGAATAAAAAATCTGAATAGTGTTGCGAGGGAACCTACACTAAGAGCCCGAGCAAGTCACGTATCGTTGAAATAATTTTTGCTGCAGTTCGCTTCGTTAACTTGATGAGACTTGAAACAAACTCGCTTGTGATCACTCAAGGATTACAATTGAGGTGGATCATAATAGTTGCAAAATTTAAAATCGGAACGGGGACAGGACTTTGATTATTATCGGCAAAGAAAATATACTTTTCGCAGTCTATTCAAGCCTTTATCAGAATTATTTTCCATAGTCATTCGAGCTCATCCGATAAGTTGATACACTCAGTAAATCTTGTCATAAAATGGTGAAGCGTATCAAAATAGCATCACTTACATTTTCACAAAACAATATTTCAAGGGTGGGACAAGAAAGCGTGGTGAAACTTCACGTTGTTGCTGAGCTGGCTAATCTCTCTTCTCCAAACAGTCGTCAAGTCTTTTAAAGGGAGTATCGCATCCATCTTAGGATGGAAAGTTTTTTGGTCTAATTTTAAGTAATTTAACCTCGCTTGAAAGCAGTTGTAATTTTGGTTAATATCCTTAGGTGTAACTGAAATAAAGTCATCTTACCGTTGTCAAACTTTCAGACACCTCATAGCAAGATAGTAGTGCTTCTTTTTGCGATAAAGAATAGAGGCTGCTCTCCGTGATCAAAAAAGTGCCCGATGAACACGAAAGCGAAAGCTAATCTGGCTTCGACACCAAACACATTAATCACGTCTCTAAATAGCTGCACCCTGCAGGCTATATCAATTGTTTTACTGACAACTATTAACTAAATTCACTTAGTTTGTAACGAGTTGTATTTGCTACGCATAACTTTCAGGTAAGTGAATTAAAGTTTGCTTCACGTTGTCAAAGTTCTTGAAACTTTTTTCGTGAGGTAATAATACTTTATCAGCAGTAACGAATATAGACTGCTTTCTGTAGTCAACAAAACACTTGAGGAACTCGCATGCGAAAGCTAATCTGGCTTCGTCGCCATGCACATTAATCACGTCTCTAAGCAAGACAGGACAAGAGACCTCGAGAGATTTAATTGGCTATAATCATCTCATATCCAACAAACGCGAGTGGAATAATTGTTTTATTAAAACGCTACATTAAATTATTAAAAACCGACGCAAGGAGAATATGGACGTTCTTCTCGTAGTCTGCAGACATGAATAATAACAAAGCGCAAAACTGACACGATAACCGCAGATTAGATTAGCTTGATGTAAGCGCGAATGAAAAATCTGAAGAGTGTTGCGAGGGAACCGGTACTAAGAGCCCGAGCAAGTCACGTATCGTTGAAATATTTTTTGCTGCAGTTCGCTTCGTTCACTTGGTGAGACTTGAAACAAACTCACCTGTGATCACTCAAGGATTACAATTGAGGTGGATCATAATAGTTGCAAAATTTGAAATCGGAACGGGGACAGGACTTTGATTATTATCGGCAAAGAAAATATACTTTTCGCAGTCTATTCAAGCCTTTTTCAGAATTATTTTCCATAGTCATTCGAGTTCATCCAATAGGTTGATACACTCAGTAAATCTTGTCATAAAATCGTGAAGCGTATCAAAATAGCATCACTTATATTTTCACAAAACGATATTTCAAGAATGGGACAAGAAAGCGTGGTGAAACTTCACGTTGTTGCTGAGCTGGCTAATCTTTCTGCTCCAAACAGTCGTCAAATCTTTTAAAGCGAATGTCGCATCCATCTTAGGACGGAAAGTTTTTTGGTTTAATTCAAACTAATTTAACCTCGCTTAAAAGCAGTTGTAGTTTTGGTTATCCTTAGGTGTAACTGAAATAAAGTCATCTTACCGTTGTCAAACTTTCAGACACCTCATAGCAAGATAGTAGTACTCCTTTTGCGATAAAGAATAGAGGCTGCTCTCCGTGATCAAAAAAGCACCGGTGAACATGAAAGCGAAAGCTAATCTGGCTTCGACACCAAACACATTAATGACGTCTCTAAATAGCTGGACCCTGCAGGCTATATCAATTGTTTTACTGACAACTATTAATTAAATTCACTTGATTTGTTATGATGTTTGGTCATCATTATCCCAGTGAGAAAAACTACGCTTAAATGTGCTTTGAACCGTTGATCTGTATCATATTTTAAACTTCTTTCGCTTGCCATAAGTGTGGAATTCGAGGCTGATGACCTCAAAAGTTATAGATATCTCTAATTATTAAAAACTGGATCATTCGATAATGCAATTCAAGACTTTTCATTGGCTTAGCCATTATGGTATATGACCCAATATATCATAAACTACGATATGGTAAGCGTACGCATAAGCTTAAAATTGAAAGGGTGCTAAAAATGTAATAAAATTGAATAATTTAATGTAGCGTTTTAATAAAACAATTATTCCACTCGCGTTTGTTGGATATGAGATGATTATAGCCAACTCGGCGCTACACACCTCGTTGGCTATCTATCATCTCATATCCAACGCGTGGTGGTGGAATAATTGTTAAATATCGCTGAGTTTCTTAAGCATCTCTGATTTTTTTAAGTCCCGTCAAATTCTTAATATCACAAAAGATCCTTTGATTCAAATATTTTTAAAGGTAAAGAGTGACTTAAAATATTTTTATATTCAACTTTATACTAATAATTTGGGGATTTTTCCTTGCGTCATCTTCATGTCTAATCTTTTCCCCAAAATTACAGTGATATAATCAGAATTTTTACTACCACAGAAACTCTATTAATTTTAAGCACCTCTCATGTCGATGATGTAAGGTGGAAGACTCGAGTTATCTATCAAAAAGTATTGTATTGTAAGTTCTGAGGCAGAATTTTGAGCAGGGCCAAATGCTTGACTTGATATTTACTGACCCTACCCTCCCTCCCCACTGCTATGTCTCAATACACTCCAATTTCCTTTCTGGTGTCCATTTCCCAATGGTTTGTTCGTTTAGCATCGATATAAGTTTTTTCTTATTGTAATTTTCCTTACAGAAAGGTTACCGTAGCAATGATGCAGCCCTTAAGAAACACCATTCACACTTGCTTGATTTACCTGTTATTTTCAAACAAATAAGTAGCATGTATTGTCATGATGGGATTGTAATCAGGGTATACAAAAGTTCAACCCTCAAAACCCAAGAACTGATTAGCAGGTAACTTTTCCCTATTTTTTTCAAATGTTACCCAGGAAACAGGTAATGAGAATACCAAACTTATTAGGAAGATGTTGTTATCTTGATCTAACTCCAAATTCTTGTAACTAATTCACAGGGAAACGTGTAACAGCTACAGGGGAGAATTCACCATCAGATCGTGGGAGTAAAGTAAAGTCTGTTTGCGAGCCTAGTGGCCCATTAGGTCGGTGCTTAACTCCGGTTTCTGTAGCATTAAGCGACAAGCAGTATTTGTACTCCCCCCTGGATGGGATGCCAGTCGATCGCAGGGTTACCCCCAGCATTAACTTTGCCGGTACCCATTTCTACACCTGGGTGAAGAGAGGCACTGTGAGAGTAAAGTGCCTTGCCTAAGAACACAACACAATGTCCCGGCACGAACCCGGACCACTCGATCCAGAGTCGAGCGTACAAACCATGAGGTCACCGCGCCTCCACAGATCGTGCGAGTAAAGGGGTTAAAATAGTCGATGCAGTTGCCTTAATGCCACCTCACTTTTTTGATGATTTTAATCGCCATTGCGCCAGGTGAACAAGGCCTCGTAAAACTATAAGATTTATTAGGTACGAACATAAATGTTGCCGGGTGGATTAAGCGCATTTTATACATGATTGTCATACTGTTTTCCACAAGGATCATGGACATTTTGTTTATCGTATAAAAACCATGGGCCTTTACTGACAAAAAATTCGATGAATGACCCTAAATTGACATATAATCATTTGGCAAACACATTGTATCGAAGGACTATCCTATTAGCAATATTTCCTTTCTATTCTTTACTCTGAATTTTGCCTAAAGAATAGAAAAGTTTTCTTACCCTCTAATATTTACCTTTCTTTCCATGTCGGTCTAAACAGGTAATACTGAAGGAATTTAAGACATAGTCTAGTGCGATTGTTTCAGGGTATACTTTAATCTGTCTCCTAAGGAGAGGGTAAACAAGCTTAACTGTTTTTGTCGATATTTTTACTTTTATTATTTGCCTAAAAGTAATGAATTAGGACTGTGACACAGGTTAACTCGATCTAGAGGCAGATCCTTTCACGTCATGCCTTTTGCTCGCGCGCAAAGCATTACCTGACATTCCGCCTCGTTTTTTAAAGTCTTAGAAACGAGACTAGCGTAGCACCTTAATTATTTGATTTTGTAAACCTCGATGAAATTAAATTCTTAACTACTTTGATCAATATTTACCTCTACAATCCTTTCTTTCCTTTCGTACTCCGCTCGGTAACTTTCTTTTTTTTTTTAATCAGCGCACAAATTTTGTTTGTTTTTTTTTGTTCATGAATCCTTTTCAGCCTAGTGCAATGATCAATCAATCGATCAATCAATTAATCAATCAATCAATTAATACTTTATTTACCCACGTAGCGTCAAGGAGCTCATAGAGCTTGTTCAAAATACGTACGTGCCTGTAAAATTAAGAAGCTAAAAAACGTAATACATACTGTCGAGACCTAATTGATTAGAAATTAAAATAACTAGCAATTAATATTAAAACTTAAGTCTGTACAGTAAAATTCAAAGTCACTTAAATACAGGTATAAAATGGTGAAGCAATAGCTTAAATAATTTAAAATTAAGATTAAAAATTATGTTTGTACGATGAAATTGAGAGTCACTTAAATACAAGTATAAAATTGAGAAGCAGCTAGGTTTGAATGTTATCAATAGCTTCTTAAAAAGTTTCATATTACTGGCCAGTAACAACAACAAACATATGAAACATATGTGTGAACTGCGGTTATGAGACGTATATGAGAACGATCCTTCGCAGTAAAGCACTATTTGAGCAATAGTGAAAATCAGACCTGAAAAAAATTTCAGGCCTGTACGGGATTCGAACCACTGACCTCTGCGATACTAGTGCAGCGCTCTACCAATTGAGCTAACAAGCCAAATGGGAGCAGGCCATCAAATTAATTCGATATAAACCCGTAGATGATAAATCGAACAACAACAAACATATGAAACATATGTGTGAACTGCGGTTATGAGACGTATATGAGAACGATCCTTCGCAGTAAAGCACTATTTGAGCAATAGTGAAAATCAGACCTGAAAAAAATTTCAGGCCTGTACGGGATTCGAACCACTGACCTCTGCGATACTAGTGCAGCGCTCTACCAATTGAGCTAACAAGCCAAATGGGAGCAGGCCATCAAATTAATTCGATATAAACCCGTAGATGATAAATCGAACAACAACAAACATATGAAACATATGTGTGAACTGCGGTTATGAGACGTATATGAGAACGATCCTTCGCAGTAAAGCACTATTTGAGCAATAGTGAAAATCAGACCTGAAAAAAATTTCAGGCCTGTACGGGATTCGAACCACTGACCTCTGCGATACTAGTGCAGCGCTCTACCAATTGAGCTAACAAGCCAAATGGGAGCAGGCCATCAAATTAATTCGATATAAACCCGTAGATGATAAATCGAACAACAACAAACATATGAAACATATGTGTGAACTGCGGTTATGAGACGTATATGAGAACGATCCTTCGCAGTAAAGGTCAGTGGTTCGAATCCCGTACAGGCCTGAAATTTTTTTCAGGTCTGATTTTCACTATTGCTCAAATAGTGCTTTACTGCGAAGGATCGTTCTCATATACATATTACTGGCCAGTTTTACACTTGTAGGTAATCCATTCCACAGCTGCGCACGCATATAAGTGGAAGTTTTTTTATAAAATTTAAACTAAATTTAGGTGCGCACAAATTAATGCCGGTTCCTCTCAAATTGTACATAGTTTTCCTAAAACTACAAAAATCCCTGATATATTTGGGACCGTCGTTATGCAAATATTTATATAACAGAATAAGGTATTGTTGTTTTTTTCTATGGTCTAACGTTTCCATATTCAAGATTCGCAGCAATTCATCATAAAGGGTAGACTTGAGATAACCCAGCAGTGATCTAAGAATATAATAGTTGGCATCTTCTAGCCGATTCGCTTGCACTTTCCCCAATCCAAGAAAGAGAGGGCAACAGTATTCAAAATGAGGGAGAATGAAAGTTTTGTAGAGCCTTAACATAACATTGCCAGGGAAAAAACGCCTGATTCTCCTAAGTGCGCCACTGTTAGCGTATACCTTTTGAAGCTGTTTAGTAATGTGATCCTTGAAAGATAGCATACTATCAAGTTCAATGCCAAGTATTTTGATAGATGGCAGTGTCTCAATGACAGAGCTGTGTATGGCCAGGTATTTATTTATACTCGAAATTTATGGAGCTTGTCAGGCACCTAGCTTAGATAGCTAATGAATCGAGTAGAAAATAAATGAAAATATAATACTAAAAAGTTACAAGAAAAGCTCAGAGATGATAAGTAAAATATAAGGTTAACTAATTAATTAATTAATTAATCAATCAATTAATAACATTATTAAATACACTAATATAACTAAATACATGCTACTGAAAAGATAGAGTACTAAACCTACATCCAGGGTAAGAATTACATTAAGTCTAAGAGCTACAAAGGGTACAATTACATACGTCAAAAGTAATTTTCCTGATACGTGTTACAAACTCTTTTAGTGTTCGTGAAGTTCTTAAGTCATTAATTAAAGAGTTCCAGATTTTTGGACCAAAGTACCTGAAAGTATTTAGCCCATGCTTAGTAGTGTTGACTCTGGGTTGTACAAGAATCCGTTCGCCACGTAGGTTGTGTGAGTTGTTTACTTACAGGGACCAATGGGTAATGCTTGCGTCTTTGTGTTGTTGATCACCAGATGATTCTCTCGAAACCACGACGATGACCGCTCAAGACCATTATTCACTACAAATTCGAGAACCATGGGCGAGACGTCTGAGGCATACATAGTTGTGTCGTCGGCGTATAACCTCAGAGATATATCCGGTATGGCGTAGTTCAAGTCATTTATATAAATGTTAAACAGCAGCGGTCCGAGGAGGGACCCTTGGGGAACGCCCACCATTACTTCTGAGTAGTTGGAGCAAACACCGGACAACTTAACTCTCTGTCTTCGCCCCAACAAATAGGAAGAAATCAAGTTTAATGCAGACGGAGAGGAGCCATACGCTTTTACTTTAGCCAAAAGGAGGTTATGGTTAATAGAATCAAATGCTTTGGACAGGTCCACTGCCACGGCTATAACTCCCTCCCTTTTGTAAAGGTTTCGCCTCCAGTCCTTAGTCATCTTCAAGAGTGGGGTGCAAAAAGAGTATTTCTTCAAGAACCCAGATAGATTCGGAGAAAGATGTTCATGGAAAGCGCCGTACAGCTGGTCAAACATAATCTTCTCGTACACTTTAGAAATGGCGGTAAGAATGGAAACAGCACGATAATTCTCTTTGCGTGTATCTTCATCTTTTTTTTTTCAAATACCGGTGTCAAGTTCCCACTCTTCCATTCGGTTGGCCATGATTGGTTCATAATCAGATGGTTGATCAGCTGTGTTATCTCCTCAGTTAGGATGGGAGCAGCGAGCCTTAAGAGACGCGGTGAAATTCAATCTACGCCAACAGCCTTCCGGGGATTTAGATTGTCTAAGATTTGACGAACACAGCCACAGCTTACAGGCTGGAAGACAAACTAATCTAGCAGCATTTTGCTAGCGATTAGATTTACACTTGGATGATCGTTGAAGTCACTTTCACGTTGATTTGTTGAAACTACATTGGCGAAATAGCTATTAAACATTTCCACCACCTGCCTGGGTTCCGTCGTGACCACACCGTTCTCAACAAGAGTTATGTTACTTAGTTTATTTATGCCAAAGTTAGGAAGAGGAGTCTTCATTTTCTTCCAAAGTTCACCAGGATGTTTCGCTCCTGATGCCGTGTCGTAACAAAATTTACTTATTCCTTAGCGCTTAAGTAAAGTTACTTTATTACGTTGTTGCTTACAAGCAACAGCGTTTTTGATTAACTACGCTGCTTTATTATGCTGTTGCTTATGATGAAATGAATTACGGCCGCGCTAAAGCACGGATGACATCAGATCTCAGGGGGCGTGTCAAAAGTTCCTAAGCTAAAACTGGGTACTGAATGACATGATTTAAAAAATCACATGCTGATATTACAGCAGACTCGGCCGACATTATAGAAGGTAACCCCACCCCCTCCCCTCTGAGGCCTTAGTATATCAGTGAGCCCCCTCTTTGGCAGTCAATTTTTGATCGCCCTACTTTAACAGTCTTCTAGCGACGACTGACTCCTTCTCCGTCCTCCTGAAAAATGTGATCCCCCAAATTTCCCCTCCACTGCGATCAATAACGAGTGGACTCTAATCTCATAATAAATAACAACATTTTCTAATTAACATTATCACTCACTCTTTCTTTTTGTTCATCAGAAATTTTCGTATTCCAGGCCCTACAATTTAAAATGGGAAAGAATGTTTCATTCAAAAAGTTCTTATAAACTCTGAAGCTAAAAGATTTAGAACAGTTACGCACGCGTTAAACAAAGTCGTTGCCATTAATGAATTCACATCAGCCCTCTAAAAGGTTACGAGCCCGACAACGTTGGTAAGTAACAGGCTGAAAAAGGATAACCTCGTACCTTATTTAAGGAGTCGAATATTAACCAAAATGCTTAGTATTTTTGACAGGGTTACTTTAAAAAAAAGAAAATTTACCTGTATGATATTTCCGTTTATTTGCGTGTCGCTTTTTTGACGAACTCTGTGGATAAATGAGACATGAAATGAGTCAACGTGGGGACTGAAGCAGTCAGACAATCAGCTGTAACATTAAAACCTGTCCTTCTCGGTCAAAGTAATGGTCACACCATATCACCTCAGAGCGAGACCAGACTCATCCCCAATCTTTCCCTCGCCTAAGGACCCGTTACTATATATCACCAGGGGAGGGCGAGGAGGATTTTAAGGGGTGCATAAAGTTTTTAGAGGGAACAGAGGGGGATCATTGGTCGCTAACGGGATATAAAGGGGGGACGTTAGGAAATTGAGGGTCATTCCAATACTACAGAGCCCTATGGGAAGGACTAAGTCAGGTGAATTTTTAACCGTGATCATCGAAAATATTCTAGCCCTCTTTCCCCTCTGGGCAATAATAATGAGGCCTCCATTTTCTATTTCAGTTGAATTAGGGCAGATGACAAGCGTAACATTTATGATCTATCTATAACGTTTCCTGCATGTTGGAAAAGACGATATCAAATGTCACTTACATTTTATTGTTCTCATTGAAATTTCCATCTAAAAGATATACATAAACTACAAAATTGTCACTTAGAGTGAAAAAAAAGTAATCGTGAGACTAAAACAGCGCGAAAGGTTCAAATAGGTCTGTAAAAGGAAAAAAAATACTAGGGAAAAAGAGAACTAGATAGATTTTTTAAACATAAAGCGTATGTAATAAAGGGTATCCAGTTGAACTTTGCCAGAACGCTATGTGGCTGTAACAAACTGTGACTCATTGGCCTGTCTATTAGCTTAAAACTCCTCAAAGATGTCAGATATTTTGGTTCTGACTCCTTGAAATCCCCCCTCCTAGCCATTGCAACGTTCACACATGCACAGACGTCAATCGAACGACTGTTAGCGCGCTTTTTCCCACCAAACGCGTTCTACGACGAGGAGATGATTTTCTGATATCTAACACTTTACATCCCTACATCGGTTATCTATTCATTTCCTTGTGCTCACGGGAAGAATTTGGTTAACAGTCAAGTGCTTCTTTTGTTTGAGATCATTTTCTTCACTCTCGTGACCTTAACATTTGATTCAAGAGTGGAAATATTGTAAATGTAATTAGAAGTTAGTCACTTTTAGGGATCGAAGGGTTAATTCAAGAGTGCTCTTTTGACATTTGATTCACTTTCCTTGCCAAGCTTCAGTTTCATTTTAGTTATGGATATCTCTTGCTGGTCTGCATTATCTCCAACCCTACCCTTTGCAGTCTGCAGTTTTTCTATTTGATCGTTATGCTCGTTGATCTTGTTCATTAAATTTGTTACACCAGATTGAAGCCAACCGCCTTCGTTGCTCAGCCTGGAGATTGCACATTTTAGCTCGGCATCTTTTCTATTTCAAAGAGGAAATCAGAGAAGAAAAACCGGTTGAACTTCTTAGATCAAATGTTTGAGATTGTCAAACATGTTACTGCGCATGTTCATAAAATGAAGGCTAGGCTACCCATTGATATTCACCTTGGCTCTGAATAGCTTTTTTAACCTTTTAAACTATAACATCAGAATACATATTCTCCATACTGTTTTCTATTCATTTTTTAAGACTCTGTCAAGGAGAATTTGCTCAACAATCAATTTCAAGAGCTTCTCCAAATGGTGACCATTTCCTATATTCCTGTGACGTTAATGCATAATTCGGGGGTGATACTGTAAGGAGAAATACGAGGCAGTCATTCTTAAGTTAGAGGTCCAAGGACTCAACGTTTTGGTTTTGTTTTTTGAGGGTCCCAGTCAAAATAGGCTCGTTTTCTATTCCGTTCACCGTAATATCGAGAGCGTAAATAATAGTGAGTGACTTATTTGTTAAACTTTATTTAGTATTACAAATCAAGAGAGGATTTAATAAAGGAACACCTACCGATCCCTTTTTTTTTCTTTCTTCCTGAAGAAATAGAACAACAAGCAATAAATCATAATGCATGTGTACTAATAGCAAGGGGAACGATTTTGTATACATTTTTATATTCGCGAACTTCAAATTTCCTCTAATTTTTCTTTCCAATACATGTTCTGTTGATGCTTCTTTCTTAAGGAATTGATTTGTGATTGATTCAACTGCCCTGGCTGAGCTCAGTCCACCATTCTTGAACCTTTAAAAGAAAGTGCAAAATATAGGGATCTAAGCGACGCATGCGCACCGAAATTTAACTGCACACCAGCATGTTTACAAATCCACAAGCCGTGTTGTTTGAGGAAGTGCTGGGCTTTACTATTCTGACACCAAATTCATTTGACGAATAAAAGTGTTACATTCCGCAACTTACACGTAAAGTTTGGTTTACTCTACTGCTTTCTTTTTGTACAACTTTAAACGTCGTACTCATCGCAAGCAGATTCTCTAGGTCTTTCTTCAACACAGATTATTAAACTGCTTACAGTACAGATTATTAAACTGAAAATGGAGTGTCAATTTATTTACTCCATTTTCACTGCATTAGTTTGCAGTGGGGAGGGGCTAGAAAAGAACATACAAGCTATACGTGCTAGTCCACCCTCCCACCCATCCCACCCCAGGGGAGGACATCCATCACACAGTAATCTCGTGTGTGGGAAATTAACGTCTCCTACCCCAACCCTACAGGAGACGTGACCTTCATTTATTCGTCCCTATCCGAGAAAACTAGAATATCTGACCATTTCTTGATGTTACAGAAAGGTAGCAAATTCTTCTCAATTATTTTAAGACCCTGAGTGTTGGTCCGGCCGGGGCTCGAGCCCTAGACCTCCCGCACAACAGTCCAGCGCTCTTTTCATTGAGCTAACCGGGAGACGGTGTAAGGCGAATGTAAGGCGGTGTAAGGCGAGTGTTCGACAGACAATTTCGAGATAATTTTTCCGAACAAGAACTTTGACTGAAAATTTCTGTAGCCTGACAACATTACCATTGCTGACTGAAAATAAACGACAAAAACTTCACGCAACATCCATTGCATCTGAGGCTGAATTCATCTTAGATGGAGCATCATCATTGGCTACGAACTCGAGTCATGAAGGTCATCTGTACAATTTTTTTTTTTTTTTCACCTGGAAAATCGTCAAGTGAAATATCTAGAAAACAAATGAAGAAAGATCTGGGCCCCATTGTTCAAAGGGTAGTTAACGTATACCCACAGATGCAAGCCGTCACAATTATCCAGTAGATCACCTTATCCAACCTTCGAGCTGCGACATGAAGGTAACACAGAACGCAGATAACTAGGAATCGTTAAAAGCTTTCTCACTTCTTATTCATCTATTCTTCTGATTCCCTCGTTTCTTTCAACTGGGAAAGAGGAAAATAAGTCAGTAAATTCAGAGAACAAGGAAGGAATACTATCGTAGTAGCGAAGTTCATACCTCTCTGTTTACATGCTTGGCCAAAATTTCGGCATCTCTTACTTTTCAAGAGAGCAGAAGAAAACATATCAGTGCACTATAGCCCAACCTTAGCAAAAGTACTATAAAATCATTTTTTTTTTAACGAATGTCCGCTGTATCTCAAACCTTTAAGCTACGTGAGTCTTACAGCCAATAACATCACGGAAAAACTGAGCGACATTTTACATAAACTGGACTAACAACATTCTACTGACAACAACTGTACACTTGAATCTGATGATCACTTCCGCACAGGTTGTCAAAACGTCAGTCACCACCACCGACAAACAGTCCTTCTCATGACTACACTCTCCCGGATGATCGCACTACACTTTCACAATCCTCTAATTATAGTTTAACCCGCTCGCTCGTGTGATTGATCAGACCGTTTTGTTGTCCTTTTTTTAAAGTATTTTTTTTCTACTCGCCCTCCTCGATGATACTGAATATTGGTGATAAAGTTTTTGTTCTTGAGCCTAAATTTGAAATGACTCTGAGTTGGGCCTAAAACATAGGTATGCCCACGAACATAAACTATATTGTTTTATTAATGAGATGCAATGAATATAAGAAGTTCTTATATTTTGAACTGCGGTATTAGATACGTTTGATGCACGATCCTCGCAGTAGATAGCGCTATTTATGCAATAGCGAAAATAAACTTGACACTCACCGAGCTTGCCGAATAACTTTCTTATCAAGTTCAAAAGTGGTGAGTTCTTGTTCTGCCAAAGCTACTTTTGAAGCCCGGCAGTGGAACGAAGAAATGTTTAGATTCCTCGTCTTGCATCAAAGGAGACGAGAACCTTAAACATTGATCTGATTTCAAAAACAAGTATGCATTTAAGACTCTTCTGAAAACCAAATAGTAGTTTATAAGAGTTATCACTGTCCAATGTTTGAGGAAAATTTAAGAAATTAGGAGATACCGCGGAATAAAATCTATCGTCTATTCAAACTGGCCGCAAAAGCGTGGGATTTATCTTAAGGGACCTAATCATATCCAAAGATATTTGAAGACTACCGAGGATGTTGCAAAAACTTCTGATATCCCGAGAAGCTCTGATGCAGCCTCATCTCTTACGCTCTCCACTACAATAAGCTTGAGGCCCGATTGTACCCGAAGACACCCATAGGTTTTCATGGACGTTTTAAAAATTCCAAAGACGTATGAGTTTTTTCAAGTGACTCGATCATATCCGAGGACACCCGAACACTTCCGAAGATATTTCCAAAATTTTTGATGACATCCCCAAGAGTTCGGATGCAACAACAACCATTGCGCTATATACTATGATTTAGCCTGAGACCCTATCATATTTAGAGACACCCGAAGACTTGCGAAGATGTTCCGAAAACTCCGAATGATATCCCGAAGAGTTCTGATGCAACCCTATCTCTTGCGCTATGTAATGCACCTCAGTCAAAGACCAAATTATATCAGGAGACACTCGAACACTTCCGAGGACGCCTTATAATTTTAAGTTTTTGCAAAAACTGATCTCCAGTACTACTTCGTACATTACTTTAGCTTAGGTTAAGCCTATACACACGCAATTTGCTGTTGAAGATTTTCGATTTCCTTCTTCTGGTCTTCAGCAGTTTTTGTTAGATCCTTGTATTAAAAAAAACTTTAGTATAATCTCAGAGCTGAGCAAAGAGTTTCCAGCAATCTGATTGGTCGAGCGGTTCCTTATATGACGTTATATAAACCGCTCCACGCGGCTTATATAAAATGTTAAAATAAAATGTTAATAAATGTTACTATAATGTTATGATTTTAGAAATTTCTCTGTTGCTCAGTTCTGAAATTATACTAAAACAATTATTGCCTGAGGCTCGGTGAATATTGTCCAATAATCCCCTCGACTTTGTCTCGGGGATTATTCGACGATATTCACCTCGCCTTCGGCGAATAATTTTTAAATATTAGAGCATGCTGTAGTTTGTTTGTTTGCTTGTTTATTATTATTTTATAGAACATTAAAAGCAAATTTACACAACCCGCATATAGCATTAGCTAGTCTTGGCGGGTATTAGTAATAAATAAGTAAATACTACACATTGCAAGCTAAAGAGGTTTCATTACCACAACAAACTAAAGAGATTTTACAATAAACTAAAGAGATTTCATTAATATAGTATTATTGGGGTTATAAGCCATGCATCAGTTTACTACATTATAAGCTAAAAGATACGTACAATTGTCATACAAATTAAATGCAATAAAATTACTAGTGAGTTAAAACAAGACATAACAATCAAATACAGTTGGGGAAGTATTTGCAATGCTCTAACGCCAAGCGCCGGAATGCCTTTAACACTTACTGAAGGTTTCATCCTTTTAAAAGATACCGTAGAAATTGGAAACAGTTATATAAAGAATTATTTATGAGGAGAAAATTCAAGCGACATAAATGCAATGGAAATTACATTCAGGTACATGCTATATCTCTTTCTGAAACAGGGTTGAACCCGGGGAAATTCTTTAATATTCATATAAGCACCCACCAAGTGTCCCTATTCCTTAGCCATATTGCATCAATAACCTTAATCTTTAGATTGTCCTTCCAGGATGGCTGACTAGAAGATTTTGAAAAATGTGAAAAAAGAAAATTAAACACCGGCTTAAGTATTGAAAAAGAAAACCCCGAAGATTTTGCATGAAAGGGAAAGAGTTTGTGTATTGCAAAGAAGAGACTTTGGTAAAGGAGTAAGTAGTTAATCAGAATTCTCCTTTAATGTCTTTAGAAGACTGCTGACCGGAAGTTTATGCCCATTACCGGAAGTGATTTTGTGTTACAGTATTATCCGCTGCATGATCTGTTTCTTTAACCTTTTTTCTTCACTTTTTCCGCAGCACTCTGCTAAGGGGCTGTCACCTCGCATTCTCTGGACTAAAAATGCCACAAAAAATTTAATTTCCACCTTACTTTTTACAACCTGCCGCATATCGCTGACTCATTAGCGAACTTTTACATTCAAAGAAAGTTTAAGAAACAAACTATCTTACAGACCTCGTTCTCGGCTAAGTCCTCCGAAAATAATTTTTTTTTTAATAATAGCTTTGTTTGAAAACCAGTTACAAACTGTTTTGAGGAATTTTCCACTGCGTTAGGAATATGTCCGCGCTCGCTGGTTCAACAAACACCTAGGAATGTGTCTGTCGTTTTCTTCACTTTATTACAGTCATACTTTCGCTCATCTCAACCGTTGTAATCAGTCTTCCTTAATGTTACAAAATTACCTAGTTTTATTGCTATCACAAGTAAACGCCCTAGATACGTACATCCGACCACAAACCTAAACTGTCAAACATTCATTATTGTTTCTTAATTCGTGATCTAAGACTTGTGCACGACACTTATTTCCTTAGCGTTGACTGCTTTACCTTGTTCGACACGAAAATGACCGAATATAATCCGATTACAATCTTTAACCACCACTAGTGATTCGTGACAGGAAACAAAAGACCACAGCTGCTATTCGACACGGATGTGCTTGGAACATGCAATACACGTTTCTGCATGCAAGCGCACTTGAATTACAAGAAACAGACGTGCTTGAATCTTATTTTAAAAAAAAAACTGTAGGAAATGATACTTCAGCTTTTCACGACAAACTGTACAAATGTTAAATTCACCTGTTCTTTAGTAGCCTGGATCTCTCCTGAGAAATAAAAACGAAACGTGCAATTAATGAGGAGAAAAAAAGTTTTCTTTCGGCAAAAAAATAAACTTAAAAAAGAAAAAAATCGGCAATAACAGTACAAAATTCCACCAACCTTCTTGAATTGAAGCCATTGTCGGTCAACACTCTTTGTTACTCTCCTTGATTTTAAATAACTTCGCAAAAATCAGAGAGGAAAATCTCCCAGCCCGATTCTCTCAAAACGCAGTCGGATTCTGAAAAAAAAAAACAAAAACATGTAGTCATGACGTCCTGGCGTTGCAATGGACTTCATATGCCATATTAGGAAAACGCAGGGCTTGCGCGAGCTTGTTGTCACGTCATCTTGATAAATTGCTGGTAACGAAAGGTCTCAAATATTACGATTTGTAAATTAATGACATTTTATGATCATCACCCCAAGCTCGAGGGTACTTTCCGTAGGGTACGTTCAACATGGATATCCAGACTCTATTTCGCTTTATGCATGTCAGTTAAATTTCGACGCCTCTGTTAACATTTCCTTTACTTTGAATCAAAAGTTTGTGAGTTTTCTTGGGCGAGATCTTTTCCTCCTTTCAAAAGAAGAGATTTATCTCGATGGATTTTATCGCGACTACATCAGTGCAATTTAAAGATTCTCGTTTCTAGAATAAAGTATTCGTATTTCCAACGAGCGCATGTACATATTTATTACTCAGACGACAACACACTCCCTCACAGGCCTGTTACGTCAAACAGCCTCAATTTCAAGTCTGCCTGGAGTTTCACCTGGTGCTAAGGTTAATGAAAAGCTGAAAGATAGATAGAGGAGCTGCGAACACCATGGCCGTATTAGAAAAGATTATTCCTCTGTTTCTCACAATTTTTGCAACAGTGAAGGCTCAAGGTAAGGGTAAATGTGTATTAAGAACCCTATAATAATATAGTGGTGGCTACGAAGAAACTTTACTTGTCATGCGAGAACTTCTGAAACAAATCTCATTGTGCAAATGAAACTTGGGAGGAAAGCCACAAAAACATGCCGGTTTACTGAATGCAGAGCTGGAAATAACAGTCGGTCATCGGACATTGACCGACAAAATTTTGAATATGTCCGGCCAATTTCACATTATGATGGGACATGATGTCCGAACATTTCACCGACACAGAATGTCTGAGCTATATTGGAAAGGTAACTCATAAAGCAGGGGTATTGCAAATAAATCGCCCTTTAATGCCTTGCGTGCATCACGAAATGCTGTTAGCATTTGATATATGTACCCTCAAGTCTCGCACGGTAATGCCCTTTACAACGGCAAAGGCTGGTCAAAAAACTAGTTATAAGTTTAATGTTAACTAGTGGCCTGTTCAAATGATTTATAAAACAAGTGTTCTTTAATGACTACGCAATAATTTCAATAGTATTAATTGCCTTTAAGCAGATGCTAAATGAATGCGCAAGAAAAACAAAACAAACGCTTTTCGTCGATCAGTCACGTTGCAAATATTGGCTGTCACTTTGTGTTCTTTCAAGGTAACGGAACTTTTTTCAATTGTGAAGGCGAAGAAAAACCCAAGCGATTTTATAAAGTTTTTGCATGTTTGGTCAACTCTGAAAACGATTGATGTAAAACAAGGTGTGCGCGAATGACATATGAAAAGGAGATAATAATCTGCACGTGAAGTTGCACTAGCGATGAATAAATTATAGTCTGCGGTAGCAACTCGTAAAAGTATTTTTAATAAAGGATAAACTTAGACTGAACAAAATATTTTCGGGGAAAGGATTTGTTTTCAAACTGTTTGCGAAATTAAAAGCTGAATTTCAGGTCGCCAACACCTGTAATGAATATTTCGTGAGGAAATAAAGTCTTGACCAGCCAGACAGCGCGTCGCCAAGTGTTTATTCATTAACATTTAAATTACTCGAATTTACGTCTTGTATTCACAAGTGAAAAAGGTTAAAATAGTAATGAACAAATCATTCGGACCGGTTTATTCATAACCAAATAAGGAAACACGTAACGTGACAAGTGACGTAGGACAACTTATCGTAACATCTCCCTCTTTTGGGGCAAGCTAACTTCCAAAAGTAGACATATGAACATAAATGAAATGTGTTCCAATTGAAAAGGAGATGACTAAAACAAAATTTAAAAAAAGTACAAAACAAAACAAATGGAACTTCATACAGGACTGAAAGTCGAAAGTCCTTATCAAAGTTACTGTCCAATAGTCAGTTTTTCTAACTGATGAAGACTTCGAGTTCGCTTGAGCTGAAGTCAATTTTCATACGATAAACTACTCAACAACGTCACTGAACCTCGAGGGTGGCTTTACAACTCTGTGCGAGTTTTCTTCAATGGAACAGTCTGTGGTGTCAATATTGGCTTCGGTTCATGATTAGCTGAATTAACATCTTGCTTTGAAGGCTGGTTTACACTCTTTGAAAGCTGGCTGTCACTGCTTTCAACTAGTTTGTGCTGTTCTGCTAATGGTTGTGCAGCTGGCTTGAGAAATTCCCGATTTCGACGTAATATTTGATTGTCTGAACTAGTTTTTACTACATAGGACCTGTCTGAAACTTCTCAATACAGGTGCCGGTTTTCCACCTTTGATTCCTCTGAAGAGATGCCACTCTTATGTCTTGCCCAACTTGTAATTCTGGTAGGGTGCGCGACGTGCGGTCATGGTACCACGTAGCCTTTTGCCTTTTCAAATTAAGCTCTGCATTAACATTTTCTGGAATCTTGGGGTACCGTAGGTTAGAAGTTAAGGGTAGTAAGGTTATGGTGCGTCTAGACATCAATGTCTGTGCAGGGCTACTTTCGAGGGACTCTGTTGGTGTGTTGCGTTGGTTCGATAAGGCTAACTACGGGTCTTTGTTGTCGTTGAGAGGTTTTCTGAACAAAGACTTGAAAATTTTCACAGCAGACTCTGCCTTTCCGTTGGATCTACGATGATGCGGGGAAGACGATACGTGAGTGAACTCCTAATCGACTGAAAACTGATGGAACTCATGGCTTGTAAACTGAGGAGCGTTGTCAGTAGTTAGTGTGTCTCGAATGCTGTGTCGGCTGAACTGTTCCTTAGAATAATTCAATCACGGAACTGGAAGTGTTTTCCTCCAATCTTGGCACTTCCTTGAAATCTGAGTGGTAGTCAACAAGCACGATGTATTCTTTGTCATGAAATCTGAACTGGTCAGCAGCTACTCAACTCCACGGGCGGTTAGGAAGTTCATGGCTTTGCATTAGAAGCTTCTGATTTTTAGCTTAAAATTCGTTGCAAATTTAACATTGTTTGATTTGGTTACTCCCTTTTGCATTCATACCAGGCTAGAGTACAGTGTCTCTAGCTTTACGCAGGCAAGCTTCTACTCCTAAATGCTTGGAATGACTTCTGGATTTGACTTCAGGTCTCAGTAACTTAGCCGGGGATGACTACTCTCGAGCCTTTGAAAAGAACACCATTGTGTACTTAAAGTTCGTCGCGGTAAGACCATTACTCCCGGATCTTGATTGGCACTTGATCTTTCTGCATTGGCCATCCGGTCAGAATTGTGGTTCTTAGTGTCCCCAGAGTGTCGTCGTGACTTGTGCAACGCTTCAATTAATCCAGTCTTTCTGGCGTGACCTTCAGGGCTTGCATAGGTTTATTTATAACCAAATAAGGAAACAGGACTTAAGACATTGCTTTTATTTTTTCCCGGCGTATCAGTTTACTATAAAGTACTGATATCGAACGAAAAAAATACTTCAGTGGAGAGTTTCCGTGCAGTATCATGAAGAAAAACTGCATAATGAAGTGTTCATGCTCAAGACTGATAATGAAATAAAAAAATTAATTGCAGTTCTTGAAAATCATTATTCTAGTGAATTTTATCATGCTAAATAATTTTAATGAAGTTTTTGTTATATCCGGAATAATCAAGGTCGAGGTAAGTGTTTTCAGATGAAGCCGAAGGCTGAGGCTGATAACACTAACCGAGACCTTGATTATTCTGGGTATCACAAAAACCGCATCCAATAATTGATTCATCATACATTCGTTTAGTATTTTCCGAATCTTTATCTTCAAGTAATTTCTCAATTTCTCGCTGGGTCGATAAAGCGAATCGAGAAGCCATTCTTACTTCGGTGTCCGTGAACGTGACATTGCTCCACCGGAAATCACGTATTGCGCGCGCAACCTACAGATTATTCACTAATCTGTAGGTACAGATTAGTGAATGATCTGTAGATTGCGCTGTTTCCCAGAATTAACTGTAGGCGTTTAGCCAATGAGAAGATAGATGGTGACTACAATGTATAATAATGCTAATTAATGTCCGGTCAAATTTACAAGATGTCCGATCAAAATAAAAATTTGAAAGGACGTATGTCCTGTTAATGGAGAAAAATTACTTTCAGCACAGTGGATGTGTTGGTGAAGTTAAATCAGTGCATTCACCTCACCTTAGGTTGAAACCTTTGAAGAGAACCGAAGCTTTCGTCCAGATGATTTGCGATCTCATATTAGCATTGTTTTTTAATTTCTTTGTTGCTTTGTGAGCGTATAACTGTCGTAATGTACGAATAAATTTCGATCTCTCGATGCATTTCACGAGCTTTCTCTAGCGAAAACCTCGCAGTTATTTTTCTTTTTTTGTGGTTACAAATGGAAGGTGGTGTCTTGAATCTTATATGTTGATTTTGAAGTTTTAAAAGTTTAGGATGAACTGATCGAAAAAGTCTAAAAGCGTGAGTGAGTACTATCACCACATACGTAATAGTGTTGTTTGTTCTACGAAATTTCCGTAGCTCGTTGGCCTTAAGATCGTATAAATGAATTTGGAGGTGAAAGATGTTTGAGGTCGTATTTGTGAAATTTAAGACTGTTTTTATGCGCTAAGAATTTTTACGCCATTACATAGACTTTAAGATATACTAATTTGAAAATCACATTTTTTTGCTTAGCTGGAATTCTAAGATCGCAAAATTTTTTGTCAAAGCGTTGCTATAGTCTTGCTCAAACTTTTCATGTCATGATGGATTAAAATACATGGTTTCAGTGTGGCAGGGACGATTTTTAAAAAAATTGTCATTGAAAATGACACAACTTGCGATGTTACTGTTTTTGGATCTGTGTTTGGGCAGTTACCAAATAACAATACCTGATAACGGAATGATCTAGAAATTTTTATGCGCGTTATTCGAACTTCGAACAAAAAGCAGTGTGAATTACTAAGAGTGATCTACTTGTGCACTTTGGCTTTCAATTTTTTATATATCAATTAGAGATAGCTTAGGTATGGTTACATTGTGCGTTACAGCTTCGTAAGGTACAGTATGGGCAAAAATCTATTACAGCTTCAAATTAACATCTGTCCGGCCCCATGCAGAAAAGCACCCCAGTTTCTCATTTCTAGATACAAGTATACATGTATGTGCAGTTCCTGCAGTTTAATAGATGTAAGTGTACATTTTTTCTTTTTCTTTTTTTTTTTTCTTTCTTTTCCAGGGGAACCACCATTTGGAGTTATAGAACCTTTCCCAGAGAACATCTACCAACTAGAGTACACTTCAGCAAGCGTTACTTGCATTGCATTTGATGCATCTGGTAAACTTCAACCAGATAGAATAGAGTTTTATAGGAGAGATGATCTTAACCGATACAGAAAGTTAGAGGGGGATAGATTTTTGTTTACTCAAAGAACAGAGAATATAAGTGAGTATATCTTTGTATTACAGATAATGTATCTGGCTCTAGAAAACAAAACAAAACAACCTCTGGATCTTAGACTTCACTCCCAAAGCAGGATTCTTAAAATCGTCATACATAGTGTGAACGAGGCTGAGTCATGATTTCCCTCCTGAATCATATGTGACCCATGAATTTTATTTCCTTAAGTTTGTCAGAACATCAAGATTTTCCTGAAACCTCGCACATATAACAAGAGAGATTTGAACTTTTCCTTTCTTGGATACTTGATGCCATGATAATTTTTTATCAATTTGTGCCTGGAATGGGATCAGGACCCCCCTCCCCTCCCCCTCCCCTCCCCCTCCCCTCCCCTCCCCTTTCCCTCTCCCTTCCCTCCCCTCCCCCTCCCCTCCCCTCCCTCTCCCCTCCCCCTCCCCTCCCGCTCTATAATCTGTACAGTACAAAGCCATATTCTTCTCCTCCTGCAAACAAGTTAATTGCTTTCGTTGTAGGAGGAAACATTAAATTGTACACTACCATGACTTTGAAGAATGTAACGATTCAGGATGACAGTCAGTACGGTGATCTTGGAAGCTATGAGTGCCATGCTTTTGCGAAAAATGTAAGCTTACCAAAGAGGCATGGCTTTAGTGTTACCGTTATTACAAGTAAGTCTATGCATTGCAGATGAAATTTCACTACTTTGTACTCTCACAGCATAAATAAGTCTATTATGTATGTCGTGTCTATCCACATAGTATAGAATTGAGTAAAAATAAACTGTCAGAAAACTGGAGGAAATGCCAAGGGATGGGGGTAACTTTTCTGAAGACTGGCATCTTATTGAGGGGAAAAACACTACTGCTATCTCCTTTAAACCTCTGAGAATAGGATGAGCTGTTAAGTTGTAGTGTGGTTACTTGCCATTGTTCAGAGTCAAAGTTCCTGTTATTTTTCACTTTGAATGTGCAATTTACATGTAGGGTGAGTGATCATCAAAAAGTTATGCCCTCATCTTAAGTGGTAAAGTACCTTTTTATAAAAATCCTTTTGCAGCAAAATATTTCTATAAACCATCTCCATTCCAACTAGGAAACAAATTGTATTTGTTAACAGAAAAATCTATCCACCTGATGCTTGAGCTTTTGGCCAATAATCTTCATCTTTGTAATGGCTGGCACGCCTTTTGCCTACTGTTAAGAAGACGTTAAAAAACTTGTGCGCATGCGACTCGCGTGCGCGTGCTTTGAGATAATACGAAGTAATATCGTAAGCAAATCACACACGGACCCATTTTTTAACGTTGACGTGTGTAATTTTTAGAGGAGAGTAGTTGAAGTTTTTAGTTTATCGTTTGGCGGTTTGTTTAATGGTTGTTGTCATATTTACCGTAAGACTACAGTTTTCTGTGTTAGAGTAAAAGTGTCTGTTTGGATCTCCCGTTTCTCTTCCGAATACCTACCTTATATTGAAGTTTGTTTTGGTTCAATTCTTCCTTTCCTTGAGCTTATATAGTGTGTCTTCATTTGCGAAACTCATAGTTGTCGAAATTTTGCTTCGCTTGTGTCGGCCACTACAATCTTCATGTAATGGTTTACACATTCTTGCATTTCAGGAAATGAAATTCCAACAGTGAAAGTCTCAGTTTCCAGTGTTCTTAATCCAGATGACGGCATTATAATATTCTGCAACCTAACTAGAAGAGGAAATGAAAACAGCACCCCAATGAAGAGGATTTCCTGGTTTAAAGATGGGAAGTTGTTGGAGAGTGTGCGGAATCCAGATCCAGATGTGCAACAGGGCTTTTTAGCCCCACTAAAGCTTACAAAGCTTGATGTCCAACAAGGGGGAAAGTACACCTGCCTTTTGGAAGTAAAGCTGAGGCATATTAAGGAGTACAACGTTACAGATTACACAGTTAGTAAGAGTAAGTACAATGAACTATTGCAGCAAGACCTCATAAGTAATTCTTGTTACTGTCTGCCATTCAATTCTTCGGCTAGCTGTTTCCTTGGCGAATTTAGTATTGGATCAACTAATAATCCCCTAATTGATATTAACTTTTTCTTTCTTCTCATGACTTGTCAGTGTGATTTTGTATTTATTTGATACCGTGAAGAGAAAGTTCTGTCTTAATCACTCACGGGAGTTTAAAGGGGTAAAAGAGCTGCATTGTACATTTTGTATGGCCACTAAGAATCTGCTTGGGCTAATAAGCATTCAATCAATTCTGTAATACCCTGCTTGTTAAAAGCCATACCATTATTAAACAAAAATTAAAGTACCCTGACTGCCAACAGCCATACCATTATTAAATAGAAAGTAAAGTACCCTGATTGCCAACAGCCATACCATTATTAAATAGAAAGTAAAGTACCCATGATGAAAACACAGTTTTATAATATATATTTCTAGAAATACCTGTATCAGCATCTGATTATCTGATCAGAAATGTAAATCTCTCATCATAGCTAGTTTAGAAAATTTGTTATAATTACATCATAGCCAACACCTTTAAACTGATAAATTGCTTTGTATGAACCTAGTTATCCCTGAATATTTGTTGTTTAGCTCTAATCATGAGAAGGAAAAAACATCTTGCTTCAGTTGTTGGCTGAATAGACTGAGTTTTAAATTTGTATGGAGAGGTTACATTGCAGTCACTTCTGGGAGTTGAAGGGAAAGCATTTGGTCGAGTGAGACATTTTCCTTGGTACAGCATACCTGGGAAGGTTCATTCAGCTTTAGAGATCACAATATTTTAAGGCTACCCAGCACAGTGTCCTGGTGAAATTTCAATGGCCCAATTTTTACATTACATGTACTGTACATTGACGGCATGCCGATCTGTATTTACCATTTTTTCCTTGTAAACCAGGGTAAATGCCTAACCGCCTCCCGGTTAGCTCAATTGGTTAGAGCGCTGGACTGTTGTGCGTGAGGTCAAGGTCGATGGCTCGAGCCCCGGCCGGACCAACACTCAAGGTCTTAAAAAAAACTGAGGAGAATGTGCTACCTTTCTATAATATCAAGAAATGGATAGACATTCTAGTCTTCTCGGATAAGGACGAATAAACCGTAGGTCCCGTCTCCTGCATCTATTAATTAGTTAATTTGGTTAAGCAAGGGGCGTTAAAGAAAGCACTCACGAGATTACTGTGACGTACTTTGTACCCCAACACCGACAACATCTAGATTCTTCATTCTCTTCTGTATATATTTCCTCTTTTACTGAGGAGGAGAATTTGTCGAAAAATCAAGAAACTCTTTAGTTGGTGATCATTTCCTTAATTCTCGTCACCTTGATGTTTGATTCAAGGTGGTCTTGTAGGCTTGGAGAAATTACATTCTATGTGTAGATGCTTAAGTCACTGTTAGGGATGAAAGGATTATGTCATGGTAGTAGGTACAGGTAACTTTATTTCAACTCGGGTTGTTGAGGCTGATTACGCCCCCTAGAAATACATGCCACCCATCCCATCCCATGGGAGAACATCCACCACACAGTTATCTTGTGCGTGGTAAATTAACGTCTCCTACCCCTAACCCTGCAGGAGACAGGGCCTACGGTTTATTCGTCCTTATCCGAGAAGACTAGAATATCTATTCATTTCTTGATATTATAGAAAGGTAGCAAATGGTTTACATGTACATTTATGTTTAATTTTCCTCAGATTTATCACTGTCAGCTGCATTTACATGTAGTAGCACACAGGTAATGTTGTTATTATTATCATTATTATTAGTGTGATCATAGTCATTGCAATTTCCTTAAATGGGATCAGTGCATTTGTTGTTTTATTTTTCACTTATTATTCCTTTGCAGTGAAATCAGACAGTTGGCTGTAGTCAGACAACTAAAGCAGCCAATCATTCTACGTCCACTCAGCTTATATATCCACCAATCACAGAATTTATCACAATAGCCATAGCAACAACCATGCTTGTACTTACAGCTTTACTTTTCAGCTGTGACTGACAAATCAGACTCCTTCTCCATGTTTGTCTGATTTCGTTAATCACCGGTACGATTAGTCAGACCCAATTGGAATCTACTTGGTCATGTTACCATTATTTATTATTATAATAATTATGATTGTCATCATTTTGAGTATTATCCATAACACTACAATTATCAGTGTCTATATTAATACTATTTTGGTTATTTTGATTATTATCAGCATTATGATTCTTGAAATGCCAGTTGCTTTCATTTGATTCAAAATACAATAATTGAATGATGGCATTTCTTAGCACAACATATCATGTGATTGCAAGTTATACTACAGTATCAGTCCTAAAGAATCCCACAGCCTCTCGTAGGTTTTGTTCAACATATGGTTTGACCTGTCAATGTTATCATGTTGTTTCATTGTTTGCTTTTTTGTTTTGTTTTAACAGATCCATTGGGCCCTTTGTGGCCTTTTATTGGTATCGTTGTTGAAGCCCTTGTTCTTTTCTTAATCATCCACATTGCCGAAAAGAGAAAGAAGGACAAAGAAAAAGGTTTGAAACAGTAATGAACATGATTCAATAGGTCCTCTTTATGCACTTCATTTCCATTTTTTATACAGAATATACAAATCATGTAGTTTTATTAGAAACGTAGTTAGTTTCTGTTTAATCTAATTGATCAGTTCATGAGCAAGCGATAAACTACGTGTAAAAGAAGAAAGTAAAATATCAACTAGTACATGTACACTGTAGGTATCAATTGATGAAACACCAATTGTAAGTGGGGAGAATTGCATTTTAGATGTTCAAAATAAAAAAAACCTATTGTGGGTTTTAAAATCTTGAAATGTATATTTGATATTAAATATGGGCAACAATGCTGAAGAAAAATCATAAATCAAAAAGATCTCTCGTGGGCATATGACCCACATGCAGTACTATAAACTCTCTCTATGTAGCTTCTTTATAAATAAGTTCTATGTTTTAAATAAAGTTTACTCAGTACCCATAGGAGAGACTTTTGTACCATTAAGTTGTAGGTAGATCTCATCTCTATCAGTGTATGCAGACCACTCATTTATATTTTATTTTTTCACCTCTTTCCTATTTGTTCACTGATGCTGCGTATAAACAGCTGTTAAGTACAATTACCATGATTTTTGTATGTACAGTTAAATTCTCTCAATACATTAAGCTACATAGAGCTTAAATTCTGTGCTACATATTGTTTTGAAAGACTTATGTACAGAGGGCTTTTGACATAAGATGGCCCATGTTTTTTAAAAAGACTTGTAAATTTTAAGTAAATGACATCATTGCATTTATTGCCTTCTCCGCTGCTCACCCCATTGTGTACACTATGATGATACAAGTATTAATTTCTCAGTCTTACATACAAACGTTTTGTGTTTCATAGGGTTTACGGTCGAATGGATTTTAGTTATAGTTCCACAGACACTACGGAATTGGCAGAAGAGGGCAAGTGCGCTCGCGTAAAGTGGGAGAGCCCCTGTTGCTTAGAATGGTTACTCGTACTGCACGTGTGTGGCAAATCCCAGTCATTTTTGTTGCTTTTGTTATAGGGCTTAAAGATAGCAGAGAAACTGCAATTTTATTTGAAAATACTGTTTTTGTGAAAGCTGTTATGTTAGTGCTGTCGAAAGTTTATTCTTTTTCATCACTGGTATCGGAACAAGTCATAAGAGACTTATTTAGAAGTTTCGTCTATTGATTTTTCCATTTTCATTCATATCATAACTAAAGCAAAGCGCGCGCTCTGATTGGTTAATTCATCATCTACTATTTTCCAGTGGGTATATGCTGCTGACGTGAGCAAATGCTAACTCTATTTTTGCGCGCGCGCTTGTTTTTTTTTAACCACGTAAGATTTTTTAAATAAAAGGGAACTCTTGTTACAATGTTTCAATGTTATGTTAATAAAACAAATGGTAAACACCACAGTTTGTTCATAGTTTTGCTGAACTCTTTCACCGTTTGTTGGATTCAGAGCTCATAAATTAAAGAGGATTTTGGTCGGTATTTCAGGAAGCGTGATTAAACTTTATCGAGTTGCTGGTGTCCAGTTAGTTGTTATGAATGAATTTTCGCGCGCTTGTTTTCTCTTGTCATGTAAGACTACACAAAACATTTTTTTGCGATGTAGCTCAATGAAAGGACTTCTGTTCCTGCAATGTATCAATGTTATGTTATAAAACAAAGGGTGAACGGCATAGGGTGAATTAGTGAGTTATGGATGCACTGGGGAGGTTTGCTAAGCACTCAAGAAGCTAGAGTTGCACTCGGCTATCGCCTCGTGCGACTCTTACGTTTCTTTCGTGCTTAGCAACCTCCCGCGTGCATCCATAACTCAATAGTATACGCTATGCCGTTCACCATTTTTAATTCAAGCTTAAAGGGATAGTCTCTCGCCTGTGATGACTTTTTGAGAAAAGACGGATAACAACTTAAGTAAAACAAATCTGTTGAAAGAAAGGGTAAATCTTATGTTGTTTCCGTTTAAATTTGAAACCTTTCTCAACGTGTGGTTCGAGCGTAGGGCTTTGCCTCCCAACGGAAGTGACGTAGAAGGGAGAACTCATTTAACTTCCGTTGAGATTTCTTTCACAAGAGCACCGAAATTTCTTCAATAAAAAACGCACCCCAAAAATACAATAATACCGCAACGATGTGTGGCCGGTGGATGTTCCAATACGCGTAGCGATTGTGTAAGCCTTCATAAATGACCCGAAGATCCTAATTTCGCTAGGTTATGGACGAGAGCCGTGAAAAACACGCGATCCGATTATGAGAACCCAACAAACTCTAGCCGTCTGTGCAGCATTCGCTATTTCACTGCAGATTCTTTTGAGGAACAGTCGGTTCAGGCGAAATCTATGGGTTTAAAGATGAAAGCCCTTTCTAAAATACAATGCTGTTCCCTTAAATCTTTATATTAATCCGTCTGTAAAAAACAAACAAAGGCTTGAGGACGAAAAAAAAACTCTCATCTTCACAAGTCCGTGACACTAGCGCGAGATTATCAAAACAAAATCGACAACAACTACGTGGAGCATTCAGAAAACGGAAAGCTGCAAAGGTATGTATTACCTGTAAAAGAAATATAGACCTGTCCTACTCACACCTCTGAACCTGCAAAACACTTGCGGGAAAATCCATCACATTCTTTCACTTGGCGTGTTCTCCCCTCAGCAGAAACATTCCACAAGCGTAGGATCGTCGAGGGGCTAATGATCCAACAATTCCCCCCCAGTTTGAACAAACAAGTCATTTCTTATGTCTCCAAACTTTTCCCATCGGGAATCACATAAGATATATATGTATGTACAGACGGTCAACACTTTCAACCCTGATGATGACAAACAGCCGAAAACGTTTGGTTTTAGCATTTTAATAACTTTTCTTAATCTTTTTAGCCTTGCATATATAATATCAAATATGAACCTGTATTCATTGAATGAAAAATGTAGCAAAAAGCTCTTTCAAACTTATAATCCAACTCATTTACCCGGTGCGTGTTCCAGATCCTCGATGCACATATAGAAAATGAACAGCTCTCCCTTTCCAAAGAGAGTTACCGAACAATTAGGTTTTGCATCGGTAGCATTCACCCCAAGCTCAAGATGTCAGCACCCAAACTCCCAAAATAAGGAAAGATTTCTCTGTGCAATTTCGGAGCAGTCGTACCGCTACAGGCAAATTTAGTCACTTGAAAATACATAAAAATACAAGTCTGTTGTGACAGTAGTTTGGCCGTCCCGAAGAAAGTAACCAAACTGCACGCTAAAATAACTTGGCAGATTGTCAGACGTCCGTTCCAGTAAAGAGTAAAAGCACACAACGCACTTCGCTCAAGGAGTTTGTTACGTCGACCCCGGTTCAGAGTGAGGAGGAAAATTCGGATCAAGAGGAAGAAGGTGAAGAAGAAGTAAGAGAATGAGGAATTACGCAAGTTTAAGATTTACATAACACGTGCAGCGAATGCGAAAGAATAGCTTTATTGTGTTAAAAACAAATGCCGGTCTAATCAAGTTGAGGTCCTACATTTTTAAGGCAAAACACTGCTGCATTTCTCAAATCTAACGATCACTTCACTTTGTGAAGTGACAAACGAAGAGATTTCGCCGAAAAGCGAAAATTGTAACTCAGAGAAATCGCTTACCAGTCTGTTTCGTAATCGCTCGAATGGATCGGCTTTATCTGGTTCTTTTGAGGAGTCAGAACTAGCCTCACTGTCTTAAGGCTCAAACACATATATGGTTCAGTTCCTTGAGCGTCTGCACTCTCGATCACCGACGATGAATCCGAAAAGGAAAACTCGAATCTCTAGAGTTGGACTCCAGTACGATCGCTCGTATGTTTTTCAGTTCTCCTTTCTACGTCATTGATTACGTGTTTAACTGAGCCTGCGAACAGGCTCCCGGCTTGGAGGGCGCGAAGCAGGGGAAGGAAGGGGAAGGTTTCTGTGTCCCCACGTCTGATTAAATGGGGAGCCTGTTCGCAGGCTATGTTTAACTAGGAGCCATTTCAACTTCCGGTCCTTGAATTGAGTGAGTTTCGCGCTTTTGCTCCAGGATTTCAATCGAATGAAAGGTTTTAGGGAACTTTTTCTTCTTCCAGTAGTTGTTTTGGCAAAATATCTACATTTTAATTAAATGTTAAAATTTGGTGGAGAGTATCCCTTTATAGCCTGAGTATTTAAATGCTAGACCATCGAAAGTCACGAAGATTACAGATTACTCCGTGAGGTAGATATGGTAGGAGATGGGAAAGGAAGGGGGAAAAAAGGGAGAGAGTACCAGATTACCTCCCTTCCAGGCAGTTTCTCCCCCCTTTCTCCTCCCCCAAGTTACACCTGCCACAAATTGTGAGACAAACTGTCTTTGAATTATCAAAAACGATCTTTTGAAGTTTAATTTTTTTGGCGTAAATGAGGATGAGGTATTTAGTGTTAGAAAGATCGATGCAATTATGGTTTGTGTGTGTGTGTGTGTGTCTCTGTGTGTGTGTCTGTGTGTGTGTCTGTGTGTGTGTGTGTGTGTACCGCCATGTTTGATCGCCATGTTTGCTAGAAGAAAGATATCGTAACCAAACTCATAATTTTTTTTGTAGCTTGTACCTGAATAACAGTCGGCCGGTTGTGAAACCAACAGTTTGCCCTTCTTTAGCTAAACTTCGTTTTAGCTATCTTCAATTCAGCCAAATTTTGAGAACTGCGTCAACAAGGTTTTATATCAACAATGGAAAACACTATCATCCCACTTATGCACAAATTTAGATTGTAGAAAATCTTGGGAGACCCAAGGAAGACTTCCTTTAGCCCTCTACGCTTCCTGAACATCGGTAGGCATGTTCCCCATACTGTGTGCTTTACATTAGTCATGGTACTGACGCGAAGAATTTTTTTTTTACAATCCAGAGCTTCATTCAGTTGAGATCATTTTCTTTTTACTCATAACCGTAGCGTTTGATTTAGAAGTGATATTGTAAGGGGAAATTAGATGTTAGTGACTGAGGTTGAAGAGTTTATTAACCGGCTCAATTTATTTCCAGTTATGTTGATTCTTTATTTCGAAACATGACATCAACGTATTTGTTATACTTGATTAATCCTTTATTGTATATACAATATTTAAAACGGTATTGAGCAGCCTTTTTGACAGCAGGGAGCGCAATCGTAGTCCTCTTGTCACGCTTTTTCTCTGTCACGCAACATTGACTTTGCACCGTAGTGTGACGGAAAAAGTGGATCAAAATCGGGCTTTCTCTAAGATACATATTGAAATAATGATTAGAATAGAAAGTTTCTTTCAACTCGCTTGTAAATGCCTTGAAGCTAAAACAAAAAAAAATTAAAAAGATTCAGTGACTGTTTAGATCCTTCTTAGTGTTAAGATGTTTAGCATGGAAATGATCGCATACTTCAAGGCTTAACCTTACAAATGGGGTATGTAACATTTTAGTGTGTTTCATGGAGAATTCCGTTGGCTGAAATGTCCCATGTAAAGAAGCGGGGGCTGCTTTTGAGGAGGTGAACTAACGTGATACATTGGATACCTTTTAGTTTCGCGCTATCGAGGTGATGGAAGTTTCAACTGAGACAGAGATGAGAGCGGGGCAGTTTTGTCCAGGAGCTCAATAACGGTGAAAATATCAAGGATAAGATCATTGTATTTGTCGTTTAGAGCAATTTCAATCGAATGTCGTAATTTCACTTTTAGTTCTCGTTGGCTCTTAGGAACTTTCCTTTCTTCTGATTTGCTGTTTTAAATTCCTTGATTTGGTTTCTCAACACTCGATCTGAAAGTGCTCCGATTCAAAATTACTGGAATGCATTCAACATTTGTGAAAGGTCAGGTGCAAAACATCAAACATTAAGTTAGAACCAAGTAATCTGTCGCTACTTTTCTATCCATTCACTTTCATCAACATGGCGACAAGCTCATTTTTTATTATAACATAACCAAAGTAAAGCACGCGCTCTGATTGGTCAATTTAGCGTCCCCCATTTGCCCATGGGTGTACGCTGCTGACGTGAGCAAATGCAAAGACTATTTTTCCGCGCGCGCTTGTTTTTTCTGGTCACGTAAGATTTGTCAAATAAAAGGGAACTCTTTAGCTACAATGTATTAATGTTATGTTATAAAACAAATGGTAAACACCACAGCGTACACTATTGAGTTATGGATGCACTTGGGAGGTTTGCTAAGCAGTCAAGAAGCTAGAGTCGCTCTCGGCTATCGCCTCGAACTACTCTTACGCTTCTTTCGTGCTTAGCAACCTCCTGCGTGCATCCATAACTCAATAGTGTACGCTGTGGTGTTTACCATTTGTTAAATATCTTAGAGGCACTGGCATCAAATCTTTCACAAATGTTCTCCTCTTAGAAAACGAAAGAATCAAATGAACTGAACGTTTCCAGTTGAAATCACAGCGCCCGTAATCTTCACTCAAGCAGTCTGCATCCGTATCAGAAATTTCTCCTTGCATCAGACATAGGTCTGTACATAACTCCCTCATTTAACCTTCATGGCAGCGATGGCTGACTGCAAACTGCCCATTGCAGTAATCATGTGATAACGACGACATGATGTCGCAAAAACCTTATTAAGTGATTTTTCCTTAATATCTCTAATTATTTTTAATAATTACTGTTTTTTTAAACCCTTCTAACATCAAGCGACTTCTCGTCCAGTTCCTCGTTTCCGGCGATAAAACTGTCTTTGCTATGATGTTTTTTGTAGACCGCTTTGATCTTCTTTCAATTTATGCATTTACAATATTCTCGACCTTTGCTTTTCGGGCACGAAGAAGAAACGAAAAAAGCTGTCGTTAGTGCAGCATGTTCAGCGTTATCTAAATAATCACGTCTCCCTTCGTCGTTTGCTAAGTAAGAGTAAGAAAATATTTATTATTTTTGTCTCATTGTGGTCGCGGGTACGGCGACACACTGGTGACCGTCATAGGGTAAAATATGCACTGGACTGGACTATTTTTTGGATGATTTTTTGGACTATTTTTTGGACCATTTCTTGGACCATTTTTTGGACCATTTTAAAAGGGAAGAGGCACACCTTTAGTACTCGGGTAGGGATGGGTGTAGTCGACAAGTACTGAGGGAGGGTGGGGGAAGACTGTCATTACTCAAGGAGGGGTGGTAGGTGGTTGTAATTGTAAACACTACTGGTTAATGGAGCTTTAACTCGATCGTAATAATTATTTTAATCGGTTTTTCGACTGACTTCTCCTACATCAACATTTTGCGCTTTGCCGCGGCGTTTCTTTAAATTTTTAGCCATGCGAAAGCGAAAATGCCACGTAAACACTGGACTTTAATTCTTATTGAAAATATCACTTTTACTATCGATCCTCCACTGTTGAGTTATCTGGCATAGGTTATGCATGTGCCTTTTGCCGACTTGCACACCGTCAGTTTTCCTTCACGGTGTAATTACCAGATCTATCCATCTATCTTTTGTCATTAATCTTATCGGACTAGATCACAGAATTTCCGTTCCTTGGCCCTTGACTTTAGCCGTAAATATAGAATTCACAAGCGCTATCGCAATTTTAATGTTTGTGCGTTTACTATATGAAATCATCTTTGGTACAATCGTACAAAGCAATATTCTCTCAGACCTCGAAAACGCAGACCGCAGACCGCAGACCGCACGCCTCGAAAACGCACACCTCGAAAAACGTGTATACAGTGTGTATTTACTAGATTTATCTCTCTTCCTTCTGTCACTCATTTTATCAGACGAGATATCGGAATTTCCGTTATGCGAAAGCGAAACTGCCACGTAAACACTGGACTTTAATTTATATTTAAAATACTTCGTTTACGATCCTTCACTGTTGAGTTATCCGTGTGCCTTTTGAGTCGACTTGTGTGTGCACTATCAGTTGCTTTACGTTTTCCTTTGTGTATACAGTATGTTAGTAGTGAATTTATCTATCTTCCTTTTGTCAGTGATCTTATCAGACGAGATCACAGAATTTCACCCAACACCGAGATACCTAGTTAAACAACAGAGTGTTTCTGTCGAGGAACTATCAGCTGTTAGTTGCCCCGCGGAAATTTGATGTTCTTAAAAGAAATATGCTAGTTTTAAGAACATCAGATTTCCAAGGGGCAACTATCAGACCGATAGTTCCGAGACATAAACACTATTTTCTTTATTGTTCACCACTAAATTTTCTTCCGCGCGCCAGTTTAAAAACAATCAATAATTATTATGATCGAGTAAAAGCTCCATTAACCAGTAGTGTTTATAATTACAACCACTTACCACCCCTCCCTAAGTAATAACACTCTTCCCCCACCCCTCCCTTAGTACCTGTCGACTGCACCCATCCTTTCCTGAGTACTAAAGGTGTGCCTCCTCCCTTATAAAACTGTCCAAAAAATAGTCCAAAAATCGTTCAAAAACTCGTCCAAAATAGTCCAAAAAATCGTCCAAAAAATAGTCCAGTCCAGTCTATATTTTACCCTATGCCAGTTCCGAGACATAAACACTCTATTGTCTTTATTGTTCACCACTAAGTTTTCTTCCGCGCGCCTGTTTAAAAAGAATCAAAATCCGCTAAATGCACTCGAGACACTCGATTGTACCAAAAATGATTTCATATAGTAAACGTACAAATGTAAAAATTACGATAGTGCTTGTGAATTCTAGTCAAGGGCCAAGGACCGGGAATTTCGTGATCTCGTCTGATAACTTCAATGACAAAAAGAAGATAGATAAATCTGGTAATTACACACTCTATACCCAAAGGAAAACTGATGGTGCACAAGTCGACTCAAAAGGCACACGCATAACCTACCCCAGACTAGTAACTCTACAGTTGAAGATCCTAAACGCGATATTTTCAATAAAAATTTACGTCCAGTGTATACGTGGCATTTTCGCAGTACTAAAAATTAAAGAAACACCGCGGCCCAGCGCAAACATTTTGATTGAAGGCACTCGAAAAACCGATTAAAATAACCTGTACGATAGAGTAAAAACTCCATTAACCAGTAGTGTTTACAATTACAACCACCTACCACCTCTCCCTGAGTAACAAGACTCTTCCCAACCCCTCCCTCAGTACTTTTCGACTGCACCCATTCCTCCCTGAGTACTAAAGGTGTGCCGCCCCCCCTTATAAAATGGTCCAAAAAAATCGTTCAAAAAAATCGTCCAAAAAATCGTCCAAAAAACAGTCCAGTCCAGTCCATATTTTATCCTATACCATTATTATTACACAGAAAATTTCCTCTAAGAAATAATTGAATAGAGAGGGCCTTAAATAACTACCTAACCACGTTTTTTGGAACTTAAGTTCTCTTCTGGTTTCCATATCAGTACGAACTTCGTGTTACGTCCGCACTTTTTATTTTTGTGTCCAGCAGTCCTTTTCAATAAGTTTTGTGTACACAACTTGTTTACCCATAACTTGCCACCTTCATACTATATTTAGCTCTTTGCCTCCGATAAACGTTTTCGCGTATGTTATTGTGTTCGTGTGATCATAAGTTTTAATTGTTCATTATTTTATGAGAAACTGTTATTTTCCGGTTAAAAATTATTTCGGGAAAGATTTGAAAGCCTTTTGTATGTTCCCGTTAACCAAGCCAGTATTCGACCCGACTGATAATAGGTTCTGCCATTTTGATAACGAGCTAAGGAGATATTTTGTGCAAGCGCTGATAAAAATAAATTAATTGCGAGCTTAAACATTGGGAAATCAATGAGTGTTCCATGGGTCATTTCTATTTTGAAAAATACTAAAACTCTGTACGAAGGTCAGGTTAGAGTTGACATCAGGTGATATGTCAGCTTGATTTATGTTTGTTCTTTCGCTTGAAACTAACGAACTCTTTTCCATTCCAGATCTTGTTCCTCTCACGTTTGGTGTCACATGTCCAAAAAACCCCATGTCATCTTATGCTGAACGAGAAAAATTTTTATCGTCGGTTACCTGCACGAAACCGGTTGCTACGGACAACTCATGATCAGCAAATCCACCAACCTCCTCAATCGTTCAATAAAGGAATCGTGTTATTCTGCGTCATGCAATGGACCAATCAGGAAACAATGTCACTTGTAACTTCACCATTGAAATCACAAGTGAGCTTTCTTCTTATTTCTTCTTGGCCACCGCTGGTCTAGTTGGAGGCGCGCTTGGAGTCTAGGATAATTGACTTGTTTGGATAACTGATCATTTGCTGTCCAAAATCGAAAAATCGGCCCCTTTGTCAAAAATCAGACACTACCGTCAAAATTAGAAAAAAAAATTAAAAAAAAATCATACACCAGTTTCTAAAATAAGAAAATTGGCCGCAAGCGTCCAAAATCAGAACTCGGCCGCTACATTACTTGCCTTGGAGGGTATGTTAATTTATATCATTCGTCATGATCGCCATTCTCGTTCCTTCTAGTACATTGTTACCTCCTTGATTTTTAGCCTCATGCACCAGCAAACTACAATCGTCCAAAAATCTTTGGAACACCACATTATTTTCAAATAAAGACAACAAAACTATCATATTTCCACTACTCATTGTTGTAAACATAACATTTCTTAGTATGCGACTCTGTAAATTATCAACATCACGAGCAGGACATCTGCAGGATAGTCTGTTCATACCTTGTAAAAAAAATAGAGTGCTTCTCAATTTGGCGAGTTTGATGGCTCCTGGGCGACTTTAGCTCCGAGGTCTAAGGTTAGAGGTCTGGTTCAAGCCCCAGGGCAGACTAACACTCAGGGTCTTGATATAACTCAGGAGCATGCGCTACTTTTGCTATGACATCTGCAAAGGGATAGACATTCTAGTCTTCTTAGAGAAGGACAATTAACACAAAAGGCCCCGTCTGCTGCATCTTCTCTGCATAAAAGAGCAGGTGCACGTTTAAGTAGCTCATGACTTTTCGCAAAGTGTAGGGAATGTAGCTCCCGATGTTGTGGTGTCGCCTTGTTCTTGTTTAAAACAAGCCTCCATTTAAACCATTTATGTTCCTCTTGGGTTTATCCATAATTCGTGATCTATGATTTACGCTGCCTACATTTTCGGCCCATCGAATCTCTGCCCAAGACGTTCTTATCAGTTTAAATTCAGGTAGCCCTTGTCTCCAAACACTGGCCATTAATTATCCATTAAGAGTGATGTAGAGTTGCAAATTCATGATAAAATATGCTTTATTCTTTGTGTGTGTTGTGCGTCTTTGCTCTATCCATTTTACTTTCCGCAACGAAAAGCCATTTTTAAAGCTGTGAGTTTTTTTTTTTTTTTCACAAATGTTCACAATTGAAAATGAAAAAGGTAAAGGAGAACATTGTAATCGATAGCTTCAGAAAACACATACGTTTACTGTTTTATGATCGAACAAAAGTCCATGTGACTTGTCTACGTCATAAACAGAGTCATCAAACCGGAGGGAACGACGTACACGGCAACCTCACCAACGGATCTAAACCAAAGGTGTACATAAAGATTTTTGGCCTGGGGAGGGGGGACCAAAAAAAATGGAACAAGCGCCAGGGATACACAACTGAAGCCGCTGCTAAAGTTTGGCAATCTCTTCGGGTTTCACTCAATATAAAGAAAAGGTTAAGGAGCTTGCCAAAGGGGCGACGCTAAAACAAATCATGCTTAAATAATCTGGGTGGGAGGGGCCACTGCACGCTCCAAAAGTAAAATCGAAAGATAATAACCACACAAGGATCTATTTGATACAAAAAAATGTCTGCGTATTTGAATAAAACATCATCTCTTACAATATCACATTTGACCGCAAAACAAATATATAAACTTACGTAAGCTCTCACAAAAGGCTATAGTATATGTAGTCCGTCATTATTCTAAAGATCGGTGAACTGAGATGCACTGAGTCGAAATCAACCATTACTAGACCTAATCATCCCGATTAAACGAAGCACCTCGTACACTCTGTAGTTAACGCGCGAGTTTCATCTCAGAATGTATGAAAAAATAGTAGATAAAGCGTTTGTCTCCAGTTCAACGAAATTTTAAATTCTAAGGTAATACCACAAGGAGTCTCTTAATCTATTACAATACTTTTAAACTTCTCAGACTGAGATCTACAGTGCTATTAAGTCCTGAGCTATTCATTTGGAAACTTTGTCAATTATACTCCTTCTTACAGGAGGAGCCTGTTTTTGGTTTAAGTTCCAACAAGTATAGAACATAACGAAACCACCAGGCTACCTTTTACTTTATAAATATACGTTGCTGATAAGAAGAGAGTGATATATACACAAGCCAATCAATCAAAAGTCATAATTCAGAAGAAGCAGCACTAAATGGCGACTCATAAACGACTTTGTCCTAGACCGTGGGACTGCAAGCAAGGAAACGTCTTTAAACTGTGTCCGATCACAGAGTTTGCAGATCAGGATATAAGAAGCTCAAGTGATATCAAATATAACGAAAATATCAAAACGGTCTAGATTTTGGCGAAACTTCTCCAGAAAAAGGGACAGCAGCGTCTAAAGGCCTTCACCGTTTATAAATTAGCACAGTTTCTAGACTATCTATACGTCCATCTTTTCTTCTTTTCAAAGCAGCTTAACCCTTACTCCACGACGTACCTCCCTTTCTGTTGTAGCCGAGATAAGGTCCTCCTGACCTCTCGTACCCTAACGTGATCTTGACCGTATTTCGAAATAAAGATTAGCAGTGCACGATCAAGACAATGCTTCGCTTCTTGGAGTTCGTCCAGGTCACTGTGCAAATTACCCAGATTCTTGTAAGAGGCTGCAACATTAATATGATCAGGTCCAAGCTTCTTCAGATGAATCTCCAGTGCACGCTTATAGTAGTCTTTTGCTTGATCTGTTTCGCCCAGCGCTTTGTGTAAAATACCCAGATTGTTGTAAGAGGCTGCAACTTTAACATGATCAGGTCCCAGTTTTTTCAGACGAATCTCCAGTGCACGCTTATAGTAGTCTTTTGCTTGATCTGTTTCGCCCAGCACTTTGTGTAAAATACCCAGATTGTTGTAAGAGGTTGCAACTTTAACATGATCAGGTCCCAGTTTTTTCAGATGAATCTCCAGTGCACGCTTATAGTAGTCTTTTGCTTGATCTGTTTCGCCCAGGTCACTGTGTAAAAGACCCAGATTGTTGTAAGAGATTGCAACATCAACATGATCAGATCCCAGCTTCTTCAGACGAATCTCCAGTGCATGATTACAGTAGTCTTTTGCTTGATCTGTTTCGCCCAGGTCACTGTGTAACATACCCAGATTGTTGTAAGAGTCTGCAACCTTAACATGATCAGGTCCCAGCCTCTTCAGACGAATCTCCAGTGCACGCTTATAGTAGTCTTTTGCTTGACCTGTTTCGCCCAGGTCACTGTGTAAAAGACCCAGATTGTTGTAAGAGGCTGCAACATCAACATGATCAGGACCCAGCTTCTTCAGACGAATCTCCAGTGCATGATTATAGTAGTCTTTTGCTTGATCTGTTTCGCCCAGGTCACTGTGTAAAAGACCCAGATTGTTGTAAGAGGCTGCAACATCAACATGATCAGGTCCAAGCTTCTTCAGAAAAATCTCCATTGCACGCTTATAGTAGTCTTTTGCTTGATCTGTTTCGCCCAGCGCTTTGTGTAAAATACCCAGATTGTTGTAAGAGGTTGCAACATCAACATGATCAGGTCCTAGCTTCTTCAGATGAATCTCCAGTGCACGCTTATAGTAGTCTTTTGCTTGATCTGTTTCGCCCAGGTCACTGTGTAAAATACCCAGATTGTTGTGAGAGGTTGCAACATCAACATGATCAGGTCCCAGCTTCTTCAGACGAATCTCCAGTGCATGATTACAGTAGTCTTTTGCTTGATCTGTTTGGCCCAGGTCACTGTGTAACATACCCAGATTGTTGTAAGAGTCTGCAACCTTAACATGATCAGGTCCCAGCTTCTTCAGACGAATCTCCAGTGCACGCTTATAGTAGTCTTTTGCTTGATCTGTTTCGCCCAGGTCACTGTGTAAAACACCCAGATTGTTGTAAGAGGTTGCAACATCAACATGATCAGGACCTAGCTTCTTCAGACGAATCTCCAGTGCATGATTATAGTAGTCTTTTGCTTGATCTGTTTCGCCCAGGTCACTGTGTAAAAGACCCAGATTGTTGTAAGAGGCTGCAACATCAACATGATCAGGTCCAAGCTTCTTCAGAAAAATCTCCAGTGCACGCTTATAGTAGTCTTTTGCTTGATCTGTTTCGCCCAGCGCTTTGTGTAAAATACCCAGATTGTTGTAAGAGGTTGCAACATCAACATGATCAGGTCCAAGCTTCTTCAGATGAATCTCCAGTGCACGCTTATAGTAGTCTTTTGCTTGATCTGTTTCGCCCAGGTCACTGTGTAAACTACCCAGATTGTTGTAAGAGGCTGCAACTTTAACATAATCAGGTCCAAACTTCTTCAGACGAATCTCCAGTGCACGCTTATAGTAGTCTTTTGCTTGATCTGTTTCGCCCAGGTCACTGTGTAAACTACCCAGATTGTTGTAAGAGGCTGCAACATCAACATGATCAGATCCCAGCTTCTTCAGACGAATATCCAGTGATTGATAATAGTAGTCTTTTGCTTGATCTGTTTCGCCCAGCGCTTTGTATAAAATACCCAGATTGTTATAAGAGGCTGCAACATCAACATGATCAGGTCCTAGCTTCTTCAGCTCAATCTCCAGTGCATGATTATAGTAGTCTTCTGCTTGGTCTGTTTTGCCCAGCTTCTTATGTACAATACCCAAGTTGCTGTAACATGCTGCTTTTTTCAGGTCCTCTCCTTCGTGACTTGATTCAATCATTTTTAACTGCAATTTATAAAAGACTATCGCTGCTCCAAACTCACTGTGGTCATGGCACATGTCACCGAGGGTGCAAAGGCCACCAGCGTAAGAACTCAAAGACTTAAGTGCTCTTTCGGATAATTCTGGCTTTTCTCTTCTAATTACCACATGTTCAAGTTTTAAGCTTAACATCTTTAAATGGGGAGCTAATTTTGTTCCCACATCAATAGAAGCTAATTTTTCGAATTTTGAGAATGACATTACAGCCCCATATACCACTTCGTAAACTTCATCCTTTGTCCAATCTTTCGTCGCAGATTTAATAACATCGTGAACAATACCATGAGCTCGAATATAGACACCACTCACTTTTTCTTCTTCTTCCTCTTCTTCTTCCTCTTCTTCTTTTTCTTCAGTCAGCAATAATGAACATTGATTCATTCTCATTCTCATCATATCTTCATCTTCAAAATCTTCATCTACTGCTCTGATGTACTCGATAACAGCTTCTTGAAGGATCGGCTGTAATGCACACACAGAGAGAAAATTGAAGATGTGATGGAAAATTATATCGTCCGCCATCGCCTTTTCGACAGCGAGTGTTATTGCTTTGGTCATGGAGTTTGGATAGCTTGGATTGCTCTCAGCAAGTCTGATTTCAATAGCACTTCGTTTCCCCTCTTCCAATTTCTTCAGGTAGTCGCTCCAGCCAAACTTCGAGGATACCTTACTCTGACGAACCTGTCGCACATACGTGGCTGCAGCCGCTAGGGCAAGTGGCTGGTAGTCTAATACCTTAGCAACTTCTTTCTCTATGTCATTAATTGGGATATCAGAAAGAATGCTCAGCAAAGAGCATGCGTCGTTAGGTTGCATTCCTGCGCTGACGGAAAGGTTTTGTACGTAAGAGCTTGTTAACGGCATAGACGCAGTGCCCTGCGTTGTTATTAGCATCTGGCCCCTTGCCCACACCTCGTTTCCTGCATCAGGCAAAAGACCGCTTGAAAGAGAGTTCCCATTGTCAACTACCACCAGCCATGAAGTGTAATGCTTAATTTTTGCACTTATTAGGGACTTGAGATATGAAATCTTCTCGTCTGTGTTCAAATCCTTCGAGCCGTAAGTGTTTGTTATTTCATATCCGGGACATTTGCAATGTTGAGCAAAATCGACATACGAATTCAAAATTGTTTCTGGGCTTTCAGCATTCAGTGTCATGACAAATGAAGCTGCGGAAGGTGTTTCTTTGACTTCGTCGTAGAATCGCTTGGCTGCTAAACGGGCCAGCTGAGATTTGCCACTTCCTGGATTTCCTGACAAATACAGTATGCTCATCCCATCATCGGTGCGTTTTAATGTTTGCAGGTTTCGCATAATTTCATCAACTTCAGATTCTCGAGCAGCGATGTCGTGTGTTGGTTTAGGAGGGAGAATGCAAAATGGAGAGACATCTGCGTGTAACTGTTCTTGCAAGGCAAGCCTCTGTTCTTCTTTTACTTGAAGTACCTTTCCTTTCTCTTGAAGTTCTTTATCTTTTCCTTGAAGTTCCTTTTCCTTCTCTTTAAGTTTTTGTCTCAGGTTGTTAACCTCTCTTAAAACTTCACTTAACTCCTCTGTGGGGAAGGTTGTTTGATTTTGGACCTCATTGATTTTTAATGTGGGAAGACCGAGGGCGGCGAATGCAGTTTTCACCCGCGATGTAACAGTATTGAAATCTCCGTCAGAGAGTTGGCCTGCTTCGTCATGTGCGATTTCATTCCGAATATTTCTTAGATCATCTATGTTTGATCGAACCACTGAATTGAGACCGTGGATACAATCTGAAAAACGAATAGCGTAAAACAGCATGGTACAATCCCATTCAGCTCTATCGCCATTCTTCATGGTTGATAACAGCCGAGCGTTTTTGCTTCTCCTCTTATGGGACTCCCCATTCCAAAAGTCCAGTCCATTTTTAGGTTGATCTTTCCATTCTCCTAGTGTTGTCTTGTGGCGACTGTCCCATTCTTGTTTAAAGATTGTTCGCAGACCCTCTGTTATAATACCAGTGACAACGTAACAAATCCTGAAGTAATTTAGCTCTTCTTCCGTGTATTCAAATGCAGCGGCCATTTCTTGTTTGAACCTGAGCAAAACCAAAGTTTTGTTAATACGCATTAGGGTTGTCTTTGAAAATAGTATATGTGTCAAGATCTAGCGATACGCGCTTAGACATGTTTTTGTAGGAAAAGGGTGGGTCAGAGACAAGGAAGTTTATTTCCTTTATTCTCAGGGTGGGGCTAAATTGACGCTAGGACTAAGGATATGAAGGAAAATTAAGAAGCGAAGAATCAAGGTTTCTTTTTAACTACGTCACATAATTTTTTTTCTCAATATAATTTAAATATATGAACAAAGTTGAAACGGTAAATTTGCCACCGTTAAGATTAAAAAAGCTGACGTTTCGAGCGTTAGACCTTCGTCGGAGCGAAGGGCTAACGCTCGAAACGTCAGCTTTTATAATCGTGACGGTGGCCAATTTACCATTTCAACTTTGTTGATATATTCAAATTATTTCGCTACCCCCACCGACTCAACCTGAAACAGTTTCTCTAGAAACTATCAGCCTTTTTTTTTTTCTCATCCGCAGAAACAAACGAAGTTAACTCTGATTTTACTAATTTTTGTTCAAATATGCGACTTAAGAAAAATCGATCACCTAACTCGTCAATTTCGCGTTACCTTTCCTGCAAAAACTGATATCGCAGGAATCCCTCGTCAGGTAATGAATTTTCCTATAATAAAGAAAAAGTTTAAAGCATCGGGAATACGGTCTAAGTCTTCTCGCTCCCCTGTTATTTAATGTTTTTGTTTATTTCATTTCTCATTTGTTCCCAGCATAGTTAATTTTGCGTGGCACATTTGAGCTTAAATACGAATCATGGCTCGATAGAAGTCACCTGATTTTTGAATCATTTGGCCAGGGAACAAAATTCATCTGAGAAATGATTGTCAAAGTCAATAATTTTTAAGCTATACGAATTTTTTTCTGTCTTCTCAGCTTATCTTTTTTGCGTCCGAGGTAATTAGTCATGATAATCTTACTTAATAAGGTCTCTTAACATTGAATTCCATTCTCTCAGCTCACTTTCTAGTGATCAATAGAATCGCTTCTCACTTCATTGAAGTATGATAGCGTAAAGTGAAAACCAGCCATCACTCTTAGATAAATACTAGAGAACTTTGCCAACCTGAGCCGAAATAAATTCCCAGCGTACTGTATAAAATGATACACACCACACGTGACGGTTAACTTTAATTTACGTCAACTCGTGAACGGAGGTTTCCAAACGAATGGAAATTATCACTCTGAAGCTATAGATCGATAATAAAAGCAAATTCAGAGAAAAACGTTATCTGGAACTCACTTGAATCAGTATCTTCGATAATACATACCGCTCTGGAAGTTTGAGAAACCTTTGGAATACTTAAACTCTCTGCAATCAAAGTTTGAATAGTTAAGAATCACATGCATTTAAAGCTGTGCACAGCAGCATATCCGGTGTTTTATGTATCATAAGCTAAATAACGCTGGCATTGTTATTGGTTCTTACCTGTGATCGATTGGAGGACAGACGTATTTATTAAATAAAACAATCAGAATTCTAGCGCATTAGATCATATCCACACGTATTTTGCGCTATATAAGTAATAATAAATTGAATAATAGATCATCGATGATGCCGTGGGTCTGTTTAGTAATAGATCCCAGAAGACGTCAAAATAGTAAGAACATCAGTGACACACTCTGCTGTGCCTCACGTGACACCTTTGTCATCTATTATTGAACAGATACATGGCAACATGTCTTCTATTTTTCTTTTGTTTGAGAAGTATTAAGAATAGTTTGTTATGATTTCTGGTCCATCACTTCTTACCGCAAATGAATATTAGAAATTCTCATGCTGTTCGACAATCTAGACGGCTCCTAACAGCGAAAGGAAGCCTTCTGCATCTAGTGCTGCTACAGATATGCTCTGGGTTTCTGTTGCTGGAGGTTTCTTTCGCAAGAATTTGCAAATATATTTACTTTTTGTTCACGGCTTACGTAACTGTTATCAGTCAAGGCTTACTTTCACGGCAAGCCATCTGTAATGAAAGATAAGTGAAAATGACTAAACGGGGTCTGTGTTAAAAGTTGGTAGAGAAACAGAATTCTTTCCAGCCTGAGCCAAGAAATACATTTGACATAATAAGCGTTCTTTTATGCAATATTGACGTTTGGAACAAATTTAAGAAGAAATTTCAGGAAAAGCACTTGTTTTGTTCGCTATTTATTTCGTTTCTTCCTCATCTCATGGACATTAGATCTCAATTTTTCAAGGGCTTTGGCAGTTTTTTCGTAGCTGGTTTATCTCAATGAGTTCTGGAACTAACGCTACAGTGCTGTTATACTGTGGCAATGCAGTGCTGTTATACTGTGGCGCTGCAGTGCTGGTATACTGTGGCAATGCAGTGCTGTTATACCGTGGCACCGCAGTGCTGGTCTTATCTCTTCCACCTCTGGTCCTTAAAATGGATGATTCTCCCAGCAAAATTTCTGGAGTTTTAATGAAGTTGTGGCAGCCGTAATCCGCTTCTTTTTACCCCTTGCCTTTTTTTATAATTACTGTCAACTTAGCTAAACAGTTCCGTCTTTTGTTCATTTGATACGGTCAGCATATTAGACAATGGATCCTATCAGTTAGAGTATCAAAAGAACGTAAGGTCACAAACATCTCTTTTCTAACCTAAAGCGACGATAGCAGAAGTCGCAGTGCAATTTTATCTTTTTGCTAAAATAGTTTTCTGTATTTCGCTCCTTCTCCTGCGGCGTGTTTCGTATCAAGATAAGTATTCTAAAATGTTCGCTTGTTTCTTTTTCGTTTGAAACGAGTTGTATCTGCTACGCATAACTTTCAGGTAGGTGAATTAAAGTTTGCTTCACGCTGTCAAAGTTCTAGAAACTTTTCGTGAGGTAATAATACTTTATCAGCAATAAAGAATATATGCTGCTTTCTGTAGTCAACAAAACACTTGAGGAACTCACATGCGAAAGCTAATCTGGCCTCGTCGCAATGCACATAAATTACGTCTCTAAGCAAGACAGGACAAGAGACTTCGAGAGATTTAATTGGAAGGCCGCACAATACTTATAAAGTGATGATCGAATAATTTTGACGCCATATCAATGGGCCATTTGAACTGCTTTTGTTTTGCTGAAGTAAGAAAGACAGGTTTTTGGGTTACGTCAGTTAAGAGAAAATAGTTTGTATTTTCCTGGTTACTTTTCTTTGCACTCACTCAAACAAACTTTGATCGTTGAAGAATGATCAACTTCAATGAAAGGATGACTTAAACTGAAAATAGAGCTGGTAAAGACCTTCTTCAGCTTGAGCTAAGAAATCCATTTGAAATAAGAAGCAACCTGCTTTGGAGTATTGAAGATATTCGGTGCCCGACCAGACATAGAAGTTCTTTTGTTGAGTTGATAAACTGAGAATATTAGATTAAAGAAATTACAAAGCATAACAAAATAACATCAATAACATTTTCACTAATGTAGGGGATTTTGCGTTAAGGAAGATGGGAGAAATCACGGTTAAATTTCATCTTGTTACGGTCTCATGAAGCTCCTTCTCTTCCAATGTAGCAATTCTAGGAAGTAGTTTTCGTTTGAAAAGAGTTGTATCTGCTACTCATAAATTTCATGCAAATGAAACTAAGGTACTTGCTCCTGCCAAGTTTTGGAAACTTTTTGGTCATCTGCGATAAAGAATATAGGCTGCTTTCTGTAGTCAACAAAACACTCGACGAACGCGAAAGCGAAAACTTCTTTGGCCTTCAGGCAGAACACCTTATCTACCTCCCTAAATAGCTGCACTCTGCAAGTTTAATATCAATTGTTTTACTGACAACTATTGAATTTGCTTTGGTTTGATTCTTTGTCCATCATCTCTCCGCAGCAAACAACACTAGGATGTGCCTCGACACGTAAACCTTCATTATTTTTCGAAGTTCTTTCGCTCTACAAAAGTCTGGAAAATTCGTCATTAAGTTGGGTACGATAACCTTACTTAGCGTGGAAGAAGTGAGACGGGGGGGTAAGATTGAGCTTACCCCACCCCCACTCCCTCGCTGTTCACATCAAATTACAACTCCATATGTATTATTTGCTTCTATACCATTCCGAAAGAATATTGTACACCGCAACGCAATGCGCTATATAAGTAAAATAATAAAGTTTTTATAATCATTATCATTAAGTGATAGTTACCTCCAAATGTGATTCACATGAAATCGATGCCAGTGATTTGTCCAACATTCACAAATAGAAACACTGAAACAAAAAATGCGTGCGTAAGGCTAGGCAATCGGAAAGAGAATAAGTAAGAAAAAAAAAACCACGCAAGGACAATATGAACGTTCTTTTCGTAGTCTGCATACATGGATAACAACAAAGCGAAAAACAGACACGATAACCGCGGATTAGACTGGCTTGATGTCTGCTCCAATGAAAAATATGAACAGTGTTGCGAGGGGACCTGCACTAAAAACCCGAGCGAGTCACGTACGGTTGAAATATTTTTTGCTGCAGTTCTCTTCATTAGCTTGATGAGACTTGAAACAAACGCGCTTGTGATCAGTCATGGATTACATTTGAGGCGGATCGTAAGTAGTTGCAAAATTTGAAATCACAACGGTGACAGGACTTGTCTCCTTCTTATAACGTATGAGCTTTCCACCCTTGTCTCCTTCTTATAACGTATGAGCTTTCCACCCTTGTCACCTTCTTATAACGTATGAGCTTTCTACCCTTGTCTCCTTCTTATAACGTATGAGCTTTCCACCCTTGTCTCCTTCTTATAACCTATGAGCTTTCCACCCTTGTCACCTTCTTATAACATATGAGCTTTCCACCCTTGTCTCCTTCTTATAACGTATGAGCTTTCTACCCTTGTCTCCTTCTTATAACGTATGAGCTTTCCACCCTTGTCTCCTTCTTATCACCTATGAGCTTTCCACCCTTGTCACCTTCTTATAACGTATGAGCTTTCCACCCTTGTTTCCTTCTTATAACGTATGAGCTTTCCACCCTTGTCTCCTTCTTATAACGTATGAGCTTTCTACCCTTGTCTCCTTCTTATAACGTATGAGCTTTCCACCCTTGTCTCCTTCTTATAACGTATGAGCTTTCCACCCTTGTCTCCTTCTTATAACGTATGAGCTTTCTACCCTTGTCTCCTTCTTATAACGTATGAGCTTTCCACCCTTGTCTCCTTCTTATAACGTATGAGCTTTCTACCCTTGTCTCCTTCTTATAACGTATGAGCTTTCCACCCTTGTCTCCTTCTTATAACGCAAGAGCTTTCCACCCTTGTCTCCTTCTTATAACGTATGAGCTTTCCACCCTTGTCTCCTTCTTATAACGTATGAGCTTTCCACCCTTGTCTCCTTCTTATAACGCAAGAGCTTTCCACCCTTGTCTCCTTCTTATAACGTATGAGCTTTCTACCCTTGTCTCCTTCTTATAACGTATGAGCTTTCTACCCTTGTCTCCTTCTTATAACGCAAGAGCTTTCCACCCTTGTTTCCTTCTTATAACGTATGAGCTTTCCACCCTTGTCTCCTTCTTATAACGTATGAGCTTTCTACCCTTGTCTCCTTCTTATAACGTATAGTAACAGTCGAAGCAAAACCCGCCAAATCGCTCAAATTGGCAATTTAGAGCCACAGAAACGACAATGCACGGCAAGTGAGGTAGGTTTCCATTTATTTTGAGCTTTAACTCAGAAATTTCGTGACATAAGTTTACGATAATAGGACTCTTCAATAGTCTCCCATACATTCCTTTATATTTCGAATAAACAACCAGACTCGTTGCTTGTCTGGGCTCCCTGTGCTCACATGTGCCGAATTTAATGCATGAACTACAGGAAATTATTATAATTCATTTATTATCCACAAATCGCCACGAATTCTATGAATGCCATGCGCGAAAAAGCCAAAACAGCACAAAAAAAATGGTGGGAGACAAAGGAATTTGTAGTTCTTGCTTTGAAAAGACAAAATACAGTTGTTTGACGTGCTGTAATTACTTTTGTATGAGGTGTTCGGTTTTTTAAAACGAAGACGGCACTCCTGGGTGGAAAGTAGGAAACTCTGTGGCATATTGTGGGTCGTGTTTCAGTGAAATGATAGAACGTGAATCATGTGAAAGTATCATGACGAAAAGCTAAGATAAGGAAGCAAAAACAAACAGCAAAACAAGAGCATCTGTGAAGCAATCAAGCAAACACTCAATAGACGTCTTCGTCTAGAAAATAAGTAGTGCGCCTGGGAATATCGACAGCGAACAGAGTTGAATTCGACTGAGTTAAATTCGACGTGGTAGTAATAGTAGTAGTAAAACTTTATTAAAAGTGTCGAGCGCCGTCTAGCAAGGGAAAAATCCCTTACTAATTTGGGGACACTAAAAAAGAAAAAAGACTAGGAGCCATTTACAGTAGTATAGATACTAAAACTAAGAGAAAATCTATAGTTAACTAGTTACGGGATTTGTAATAAAAATATATAAAATTCAAGAGGAGCAGAGGCTACAGCGCGTGCAGCAATCATCTAAGAGCTCACTTATACTGAGTTGGCCTATCTTGCCTTTAAACGACTTGAATCAAATTGAACGACTGAAATAGGAGTTAAGTTCGGCACATGTGAAATTCAACGTTTGAACTGGGCCTAAGCGATGAAACTGACTAAATTGACTGTATTTAACGACGATAAAGAACTAAAGTCTTTTTATACTAGATGAGGGTTTTCATTCAGCAAATAAAGAATCGTCATAATTCCGTCCAGTTGATAAACAGTAGCCTGTGTACAGGCCCCTACTTTCCAGAGTTAAGAAAACTCTGGAAGGAATCGGGATTTTAGAGGGGAGGGGAGGGGCAGCTGTTTAGAAGCTAATAAACAAGAACATGAAAGTGAAACTGATTAGTTACAAACTGTGACCTTCAGAAATAATCTCTAGACATTGCATCATTTTTTATGGCATCTTTAAAGCCACAAACGTCAGACTTGCGATTTCTGCGCTGATCCGTTGAGTTTATAGACAGAGCTACTTAATGGGGGTTGAGTCAAAATATAGAGCAAATCTAAATTCTGTTCGAGAATGTGTTGATCAAAGTCCTTTTCAGAGCAGCAACAAGGATAAGACTTCACATTTAAGCCTCTTTAAGGAATGTAAATATCTCTTCTCTGAAACAACTACTAAAATCGGTTCTGAATTTCGTTTAGGCGTCAAAATTCCAACCAGACAAGACAAGAAACTTAAAATTGCTCATCCGCAACCAGCCTTCAACTTGTAAACAGGAACACGGAAGTGAAACCAGTGTGTTAGCTATTGTGACCTTAGCCTTGAAATAATAATCCCACGACACGCGTCTTTTAACAGCAAATGCGCTGATCCGTTACGTGTAAATAGAACTATTTCATCGGAATGGCGGACGTTGGAGGAGGTAAGTCAAAAAATGAAAAAGTGGTAGAGCAAAGCACATCAGTTCTTCCCCGGTCCCTTAGGCAATATTTCAAGAAATTCTCGAAGCGGTTCTATTAATACAAAGCAGATAAAGGGCAACATTAGGGGAATACTAAACGTTGAATGATTTACCGCCTGCTCTCTCTCGTGTTTGGTGTGATATTTCAAGTCAGTAAGTTCTTGAACAGAGGTCAACCATATTCGAATGTCCTCTTCTAGAAGGTTCTGATTAAAGTCCCTTTACAGAACGGCATTGTAACAATTTATGAAGTAAAAGATGAAAAAAGCACTAAACTGAACCATTCACCGAAAGGAAAATTTTTGAACGAACAGTTTAGTATTCAGTTCACCGGTTATCTTCAGCGACAACATTCAGCATTTTACTTATAGTAAAATGTAGAGCCAGCTGAAAGTATATAGGGTTAGAAAATTAGGGGGAAACGTGTCTGGAAAACGATGATGCAGAGAAGATCTTAATCGACTGCGGAGTTGTCTGTGTCAATTTCTTTCTACGGTTTTACCTTAGACAACATACATTCGAAAATCTTCCCATCTTCAAAACATACCTAACGTGCTTATTGGCAAGAAACTTAACGATCTTCGTTCGTGATCAATCTCGAGAGCAAAGACATGTAGCTCTTGTTGTTGCCCAAGACAGGTAGATGTCTAGTTCAAATATCATAATTGGCAAGTCCTGGCCCTTTACGGAAACAACTAAATTACACTCTGACATAATGTACTTACCAGTGAGACTTATTTCAGTGCCTTGATACGGTCAGCATATTAGACAATGGATCATATCAGTTAGAGTATCAAAAGAACGTAAGGTCATAAACATTTCTTTTCTAACTTAACGCGACGATAGCAGAAGTCGCAGCGCAATTTTATCCTTTTACTAAACTAGTTTTCTGTATTACGCTCCTTCTCCTGCGACGTGTTTCGTATCAAGATAAGTATTCTACAACGTTCGCTTGTTTCATTTTCGTTTGAAACGAATTGTATCTGCTACTCATAACTTTCAGGTAAGTGAGTTAAAGTTTGCTTCACGTTGTCAAAGTTCTAGAAACTTTTTTCGTGAGGCAATAATACCTTATCAGCGATAAAGAATACAGGCTGCTTTCTGTAGTCAACAAAACATTTGAGGAACTAGCATGCGAAAGCTAATCTGGTTTCGTCGCAATGCACATTAATCACGTCTCTAAGCAAGACAGGACAAGAGACTTCGAGAGATTTAATTGGAAGACCGCACAATACTTATAAAGCGATGATCGAATAATTATGACGCCATATCAATGGGCCATTTGAACTGCTTTTGTTTTGCTGATGTAAGAAAGACAAGTTTTTGGGTTACGTCAGTTAAGAGAAAATAGTTTGTATTTTCCTGGTTACGTTTCTTTGCACTCACCCAAACAAACTTTGATTGTTGAAAAAATAGTCAACTTGAATAAAAGGATGACTTAAACTGAAAATAGAGCTGGCAAAGACCTTCTCTAGCTTCAGCTAAGAAATCTATTTGAAATAACAAGCAACCTGCTTTGAAGTATTGAATATATTCGGTGCCCAACCAAACATAGGAGTTCTTTTGTTGAGTATACATTTTCATCGATTAAGGGGAATTTGTGTTAAGGAAGAAGGAAGAAATCATAGTTAAATTTTATCTTGTTACGGTCTCATGAAGCTCCTTTCCTTCAAATATAGCAATTCTAAGAAGTATTTTTGTATGAAAAGAGTTGTATCTGCTACTCATAACTTTCATCCAAATGAAATTATGATACTTGCTTCTGCCAAGTTTTGGAAACTTTTCGTGAGATGGTGATTTATCATTTGCTATAAAAAATATAGAGTGCTTTCTGTATTCAAGAGAACACTTGACGAGTTCGAAAGCGAAAGCTTATTTGGCCTCGAGGCAAGGCACAAATAGTTGCACCCTGCAGGTTTAATATCAATTGTTGTACTGACAACTATTGAATTCACTTTGGTTTGATCCTTGTTCCATTATCTGTCCGGACCAAAATAACACTTTGATTGGCTCTAAAAAAGTCTGAAAAATTATTCGCTAACGTATGTGAAATAACCCGTACTTAGCTTAAAAAGTGAAAGGGAGGAAAGATGGAGCTTATCCACCCCCCCCCCCCCCTCCCCCTCTCTCGGTACTCGCTGTTTCACATTTAATATTTAATTAGAGTTCCTTAAGTAATATTTTCTTCTATGCCCGCTCGAAAGAGTATTGGTATAAATTAGACGCACCTAATGCGATATATAAGTAAAATAATAAAGTTATTATTATTATTATTACAAAGCGATAGTTAGTTCGAAATGCGATTTACATGAAGTCGTTGCCAGTGATTTGTCAAATGTACACAGATAGAAACACTGAGACAAACAGAATGCGTGCCAAAAAAAATCGAAAGGAGAGGCTGGAAATATAAAGCACAAAAGAAAGCCGACGAAAGGACAATATTAACGTCCTTCTCGTAGTCTGGATACATGGATAATAACAACGCGCAAAACTGACACGATTAGCTTGATATCAGCACGGATAAAATGCGAGGGGACCCGCACTGAGAGCCCAAGCGATTCACTTGACGTTGAAATATTTTTTTGCTGCAGTTCTCTTCGTAAACTTCATGAGACTTGAAATAAACACGGCTGTAATAGTCTGATAGAGGATCAAGAATTATAATTGAGGCGATCGAGTCATAAGTATCTACGGGGATAGGACTTTAACGATTATAGGCAAAGAAATATAGTTTTTCCAGTCTATTTAAGCTTACATCATCTTCAAAACATACCCAATATACTAAATGGCAAGGAAGTACGTGATCCTCTATCCCGAGCGAGTACTGGTATCTCTTGTTGTTTTCTAAAAGGGAACGGTAGATAATTCGTTTCAGTTTCATAATAAGCAATCCTGGTCCGCAACGGAAACAACTAAATTACACAATGACATAGTGTACTTACCAGCGAGGCTTGTCCCAGTGCCTTGAGGAACAAATGCTGATTGATGCTATTATTTGTCTTAGGATCTTTTCACTGCTGTTGTGGATCGTGATGGGCTCGCATGAAGAAGACTGCAAGCCGTTTGCTTGCAATCGAAACTTTCTTATCTACATCGGAGGTGAAAACAAAGTGAATTAAGCGACAATACTTCAATATAAATATATTTAACGGCAATGAAGAGCAAGATACCTTCTATACTTCTATACTACTATTTATGGGATTGCAGAAGAACTCAAATATTACCCTATATAACTGGCTTCAAATTAAAGGTTAAAAATAAGTTTGAAATAGAAAAATATGTGTGTATGAAGAATAATACTTTAGATAAATTTCATAAAAAGTTGCTAATAAATAAGTGACTGGTTAAGCTAATTGCAGTACTAGAAGTAGTAATATCTGTGTTAGTATGTTATAGTATAGTGTATTATAATACTGTAAAACTAGTAACAGTGGTACTCAGTAGTAATAGTAGTGTGATAATTTAGTAATAAGAGTGCGTAGTGTACCAATTTAAATGTAACCTGTGTGATACAGGGAGCTATGTTGGTTACACACGCGGGCATTTATATGCCCACGTGGATAGTCATAAGAGCACGTCATCTTCAGTACGCAAGCACTACGACAACGACCACCCAGATGCTGTCTCTGAGGACCTTCTTAGCTGTTTCAAAGTTCTCAAGAAGTGCATGAACAATTAACAAATGGTAAACACCACATCGTACACTATTGAGTTATGGATGCACGCGGGAGGTTGCTAAGCACGAAAGAAGCGTAAGAGTCGCTCGAGGCGATAGCCGAGACTCCGTAACTCTTGAAGTGACGCTGATGCACCGCAGGAGGTCCATAACTATGGAATAGAGCTGTATCTTCCGCCATAAATTCTTCAACTTTGATCAATTTGTAGCAGTTTTCTTTCGTGTGCTCATTCATTGAGTTGATACACTCAGAATATCAGATAAAGAAATTGCAAAGCGCATCAAATAACATAGATACCATTTTCATTTATCTATGGGAAATTGTGGATCAAATCCCTAACAAATTTCATCTTCTTACGGTCTCATGAAGCTCCTTCTCTCCAAGTAATCATCCCATCTTTTCATAGCAAATGCACTCTACAGCATCAAAATAACACTAGGATGTACCGTGATCCGTTAATCTTAATCATTTTTCAAACTTTGTTCCTTCTACAAAAGTCTGGGAGATTCTTCGCTAACGTAAGTGCGATAACCTTACTTAGTGTAAAGAATTAAGATAGGAGGAAAAGATGAAGCTTATTCATAATAATATAATAACTTAATAACTTCTAGAGCGCTATTTTCACTCAATGATCAACAGCGCTTAACAACTTAGAATACTACAGTAAATTCAAATTTATAAAACTAATTACATGTACATTAATATTAAAAATGTATGCTAAAAATAAGAATGATATGGAATATCCATTATAAGGATCTTAATTAGGAATAAGGATCTTAATAAATACTAATACTAATAAAAAGAATACTAATAAAAAGAATTGTCAGACAGGGTACTTTCAGAAAGCTGCACGAAATAAATAAGTTTTCAGCTTACATTTAAAAATGGAAAATGATTGAGTATCACGTAATTCAGCTGGCAGAGCATTCCAAAAGTACGGGGCAGCAGCAGAGAATGATCTGTCCCCCAGCGTGGCAAGCATTTTTCCCTTACGAAGGTCAAGTAATAAAATTTGAGTTGATCTAAGATTATATACATACCTAGGCTTGATGTTAATTAGTTCAATGATATACCTAGGCGCCCATCCATGAATAGCTTTAAATGTTAAATTTATGATCTTAAAATGAACACGATGTTGTACTGGTAACCAGTGAAGTTGACAAAGCGCAGGAGAAATATGCAAATACTTACTTAAACTCAGTACAAGTCTAGCCGCAGCATTCTGCACAGGTTGCAATTTGGCTATTTGCGACTTAGGAAGGCCATGCAAAGGTCCACTACAATAGTTTAAACGACTAGTGAAAGTGATTCAACCCCATTCCTCTCCCTTCCTTCCCTGTTTCACCTTTAATTACAATTCTTCAAGTAATATTTTCTTCTATGCCATGGCCAGTCCGAAAGAGTATCGGTATTCATTAGACGCACCGTAATGCGCTATATCGTCATTATTATTAAGTGATAGTTACCTCCAAATGCGATTTACAGTGGTTTGTCAAAAGTACGCAGATAGAAACACTGAAAAAAACAGAATGCGTGCCAAAAGCAATTGAAAAGAGAGACTAGAAAGAAAAAGCAGAAAAGACAACGGACTCAAGGAAAACATGAAAGTTTTCTTCGTAGTCTGGATACATGGATAATAACAACACGCAAAACTGACAAGAGTAGCTTGATATCGGCGTGGATGAAATGCGAGGGGAACCGCACCGAGAGCCCGAACGATTCACTTATCGTTGTAATATTTTTTTGCTACTTTTTTCTTTTATTTTGAACTTAAGCTTTGTGTATAGTTTGTTATGATTTTCGGTCCCTCGGGCCCTACCGCAAACTAATAGACTTGAAGTGCTTTGACCCGTTTATTTAACGGACATTAGAAAATTCTTACGCCGCTTGACACTCTGGATTCCTACTAAAGCAGTTGTTGTACGCCTTTTGCATCTAGTGCTACCACGACTATGTTCTTGCAGTTTTCTGTTCCTTGAGGTTTCTTTTGCGAGAATTCGCAAATTTATTTACTTTCCTTTCTCGGCTTGGGTAACCCGTGATGATTCAAGGATTAAGTTTTCTGCCTTGTTCGTTTGAAACAGGTTGTATCTGCTGCACTTAACGTTTAGGTAAGTGAATCAAAGTTTACTTAACGTTATCAAAGTTTAAGCAACATTTTAGTGAGGTTGTAATACTTAATCTGCCATAGATAATATAGGCTCCTTTCTGAAGTCAACAAAAAACTTCAGGAACTCACAAGCGAAAGCTAATCTAGATTCGTCGCAATCCACATTAATCACGTCCCCAAATAGCAGGCGGCACCCTGCAGGTACTATGCAAATTTTTGGACAGAAAACCGCTTTGTTGCGGTTTTTTCGTCCATAATCTGGCGCTGCAAAATGACACTTTTGATGTGCTTTGACCCATTAATCAAAATTATCGTTCTAACTCCTTTCGCTCTACATAAGTGTCAACAATTCGCGGCTAACTTCAGAGGAGACTTATGTATCTAGAAGACCATAAATGAATTTAAAAGACACTTAGAGAGATTTTATATGGAAGGCCGCACAATACTTGTAAAGCGTTGATCAAATGATTATGACGTCAGATGAACGGGCCATCTGAACTGCTTTTGTTTTGCTGAAGTAATGAGGCAGGCTTTTGTGGTTACATCAATTAAGAGAAAATAGTTTACTTTTTCTGGTTACGTTTCGTTGCACTCGCCCAAACAAAATTTGATCGTGGAAAAAAATTATTCTTGAATTAAAGGAAGACGTAAACTGGAAATAAAGCTGGTAAAGACTTCCTCTAACTTGAGCTAAGAAATCCATTTGAAGTAACAAGCAACCTGCTTTGAAGCATTAATATTTGGTGTCCAACTAAACATAGGAGTTCTTTTGTTGAGTTGATAAACTCAGAATATTAGATTAGGAAATTACAAAGCATATCAAAATAACATCAACAACATTTTTACTGATTTAGGGGAATTTGTGCTAGGGAAGATGGAAGAGATCACGGTCAAATTTCATCTTGTTACGGTCTCATGAAGCTCCTTCTCCTCCAATATAGGAACTCTAGGAAATATTTTTCGTTTGAAAAGAGTTTTATCTGCTTCTCATAACTTTCATTTAAGTGAAATTAAGGTACTTATTGCTGTCAAGTTTTGGAAACTTCTCGTGAGGTGCATGGTGATTTATCAAAGGCGATAAAGAATATAGGCTCCTTTCAGTCACCAAAAACTAGTCAACAAAACACTCGATGAACTCGAAAGCGAAAACTTCTTTGGCCTTGAGGCAAAACAAATTATCTACCTCCCTAACTAGCTGAACCCTGCAGGTTTAATGTCAACTGTTTTAGTGACAACTATTGAATTTGCTTTTGGTTTGATTCTTTGTCCATCATCTGTCCGCAGCAAAACAACACTAGGATGTGCCTTGAAACGTTAATATTAATTATTTTTCAAAGTTCTCTCGTCTGGAAGATTCTTCGTTAATTTGAGTGCGATAACCTTGCTTAGCGTAAAAAGTGAGAAGGAGGGTACGATGGAGCTTACCCAACTTACCCCGCTTACCCAAGGGTAAGAGGAAGCTTACTCCCTCCCTTTTTCACATTATTTTAAAATTCCTTATGCATTATTTGCTATTATACCTTCCCGAAAGAGTATTGCACACTGCACCGTAATGCGCTATATAAGTAAAATAAAAAAGTTATTATTTTCATTATCATTAAGTGATAGTTACCTCCAAAGGTGATTCACATGAAATCGATGCCAGTGGTTTGTCAAACATACGCAAATAGAAACACTGAAACAAAAAAAAAATGCGTGCGTAAGGCAATCGGAAAGAGATTAAGTAAGAAAAAAAAACCGACGCGAGGAGAATATGGACGTTCTTCTCGTAGTCTGCAGACGTGAATAATAACAAAGCGCAAAATTGACACGATAACCGCAGATTAGATCAGCTTGATGTAAGCGCGAATGAAAATATTTTTTGCTGCAGTTCGCTTCGTTCACTTGATGAGACTTGAAACAAACTCGCTTGTGATCACTCAAGGATTACAATTGAGGTGGATCATAATAGTTGCAAAATTTGAAATCGGAACGGGGACAGGACTTTGATTATTATCGGCAAAGAAAATATACTTTTCGCAGTCTATTCAAGCCTTTATCAGAATTATCTTCCATAGCCATTCGAGTTCATATGATAAGTTGATACACTCAGTAAATCTTGTCATAAAATCGTGAAGCGTATCAAAATAGCGTCACTTACATTTGCACAAAACGATATTTTAAGGATGGAACAAGAAAGCGTGGTGCAACTTCACGTTGTTGCTGAGCTGGCTAATCTTTCTTCTCCAAACAGTCGTCAAATCTTTTAAAGCGAGTATCACATCCATCTTAGGATGGAAAGTTTTTTGGTCCAATTTAAACTAATTTAACCTCGCTTGAAAGCAGTGGTAGTTTTGGTTATCCTTAGGTGTAACTGAAATAAAGTAATCTTACCGTTGTCAAACTTTCAAGCACCTCATAGCAAGATAGTAGTACTTCTTTTGCGATAAAGAATAGAGGCTACTCTCCTTGATAAAAAGAGCACCCGATGAACACAAAAGCGAAAGCTAATCTGACTTCAACACCAAACACATAAATCACGTCTCTAACTAGCTGCACCCTGCAGGCTATATCAATTGTTTTACTGACAACTATTAATCAAATTCACTTGATTTGTTATGATGTTTAGTCATCTTCATCGCAGAGAGAAAAATTACGCTTAAATGTGTTTTGAACCGTTGATCTTTATCATATTTCAAACCTCTTTCGCTTGCCATAAGTGTGGAACTCGAGGCTGATGACCTCAAAAGTTATAGATATCTCTAATTATTAAAAACTGGATCATTGGATAATGCAATTGAAGACTTTTCATTGGCTTAGCCATTATGGTAGAGTAGCCAATATACCATAAACTACGATATGGTAAGCGTAGGCATCAGCTTAAATTTGAAAGGGAGCTAAAAATGTAATAAAATTTAATCATTTAAAGTAGCGTTTTTAATAAAACAATTATTCCACTTGCGTTTGTTGGCTATCTATCATCTCATATCCAACGCGTGCTCGTGGAATAATTGTTAAATGTCGCTGGGTTTCTTAAACATCTCTGATTTTTTTAAGTCCCGTCAAATTCTTAATATCACAAAAGATCCCTTGATTCAAATATTTTTAGTAAATTTTTAAAGGTAAAGTGTGACTTAAATTGTTTTTATATTCAACTTTATACTAATAATTTGGGGATTTTTCCATGCGTCATCTGCATGTCTAATCTTTTCCCCAAGATTACAGTGAGATAATCAGAATTTTTAATACGACAGAAAATCTATTAATTTTAAGCACCTCTCATATAGAAAGTGTCGATGATGTAAGATGGAAGACTCAAATTATCTATTAAAAAGTATTGTATTGTAAGTTCTGAGGCAGAATTTTGAGCAGGGCCAAATGCTTGACTTGATATTCACTGACCCTCCCGGTTAGCTCAGTTGGTTAGAGCGCTAGACTGGTGTGCGGGAGGTCGAGGTCGATGGTTCGAGCCCCGGCCGGACCAACACTCAAGGTCTTAAAATAACTGAGGAGAATGCGCCACCTTTCTATATAATATCAAGAAATGGATAGACATTCTAGTCTTCTCGGATAAGGACGAATAAACCATAGGTCCCGTCTCCTGGATCTAGTAATTAGTTAATTTGGTTAGGCAGGGGACGTTAAAAAACCCACTCACGAGATTACTGTGATGTGGTCTGGCCTGTTTACTGGGAATTGGGGGAGGGGGCATCTTCAAATAAGTTTCCTTCGATTGTTTGTAAACTGCTGATGCAGTCCGGCCAAAGTCCCCCCGAAAAGTGTTGTGATGCGCATTTGATCATATCTACATGTTAATTTGCGCAATATATATATTGAATTATTATTATTACTATTATTACCCTCCCCACCGCTTGACTTGATATTCACTGACCCTCCCCTCCCTCCCCACTGCTATGTCCCAATACACTCCAACTTCCTTTCTGGTGTCCAAAACCCTGATAGAATATTTGAATTTCGAAGCGCTCCAATTTCCCAATGGTTTGTTCGTTTAGCATCGATATAAGTTTTCTCTTATTGTAATTTTCCTTACAGAACGGCTGCCGTAGTAACGATGCAGCCCTTAAGAAACACCATTCACACTTGCTTGATTTGCCCGTTATTTTCAAACAAATAAGTAGCATGTATTGTCATTATGGGATTGTAATCAGCGTATACAAAAGTTCAACCCTCAAAACCCGAGAACTGATTAACAGGTAACTTTTAATTTCCCTATTCTATTCAAATGTTATCCAGCAAACAGGTAATGAAAATACCAAACTTATCAGGAAGATGTTGTCATCTTGATCTACCTCCAAATTCTTGTAACTAATTCACAGGGAAACGTGTAACAGCTACAGGGGAGAATTTACCATCAGATCGTGGGAGTAAGGTAAAGTCTATTTACGAGCCTAGTGGCCCATTAGGCCGGTGCTTAACTCCGGTTTCTGTAGCATGAAGCGACTAGGAGTATTTCTACTCCCCCCTGGATGGGATGCCAGTCCATCGCAGGGTTACCCCCAGCATTAAATTTACCGGTACCCATCTCTACACCTGAAAGAAGAGAGGCACTGTGAGAGTAAAGTGTCTTGCCTAAGAACACAACACGATGTCCCGGCCGGGGCTCGAACCCGGACCACTCGATCCAGAGTCGAGCATACAAACCATGAGGTCACCGCGCCTCCACAGATCGTGCGAGTAAAGGGGTTAAAATAGTCGATGCAGTTGCCTTAATGCCACCTCACTTTTTTGATGATTTTAATCACCATTTCGCCAGGTGAACAAGGCCTCGTAAAACTATAAGATTTATTAGATACGAACATAAATGTTCCCGGGTGGATTAAGCGCATTTTTTACATGATTGTCACACTCTTTTCCACAAGGATCATTGACAGGCCAGCCAGTCGTATCGCTAGAGTCGAAGCGGTAATAGATAAGGGAATAAGGGTTCTCATCGTAACATACCGTTACTCCTTTCACCATCTCAAGTCGCGGCACTGATGGCGGCAAAGTGTCCTTACATGTGTTAGTCGCATGCTTGACAATTCGACAGTTGACGTTACCTTCCTGCCAATCAACCAAGTTGCCTGTTTCCGGATGACACACCAGTCAGTTTTTTGTGTTGCTCTTGATGAGGACCTGTCTGCCGAGTTGTTTCCAGAGTGAGAAGTTCACGGCGTTATAATCTGTTTCATTCAGTGGAGCTGTTGTTCATATGCCATAGTAGCCGTGTGCTGGCCAGTTTGGCCTTGGTGTCACAACGTTTGTATCACTTGCAAAAACATCGTAGTTGGTTAACGTATAACTCCAAACTAGAGTCCAGCCTCCTCCATCAGCTTCCATGTCGCAGTAAACCCGAAACGTGTTAGACTGGGAGCCACCGATTGGATCTATCCAATAAACACCCTCGAGGGAGGGAAAGGAGATCGTAGATAGTTTGGTCGAGGTGGTACTCACAAGACTGGCAGTGGAGGATTTTGTTCTCCAAGTTTTTAGGGGGGACAGAGGGGGATCATTTGTCGCTAACGGGATATAAACGGGAGACGTTAGGAAATTGAGGGTCATTTCAATACTACAGAGCCCTATGGGAAGGACTAAGTCAGGTGAATTTTTAACTGTGATACATCGAAAATATTCCAGCCCTCTTCCCCCCTCTAGGCAATAATAATGAGGCCTCCATTTTCTATTTCATTTGAATTAGGGCAGATGACTAGCGTAACATTTATGATCTATCTATAACGTTTCCTGCATGTTGGAAGAGACGATATCAAATGTCACTTACATTTTATTGTTCTCAATGTAATTTCCATCTAAAAGATATAAATAAACTACAAAATTAAGTGTCACTTAGAGTGAGAAAAAAGTAATCGTTAGACTAAAACAACGCGAAAGGTTCAAATAGGTCTGTAAAAGTAAGAAAATACTAGGGAAAAAGAGAACTAGAAAATTTTTTAAACATAAAGCGTATGTAATAAAGGGTATCCAGTTGAACTTTGCCAGAACGCTATGCGGCTGTAACAAACTGTGACTCATTGGCGTGTCTATTAGCTTAAAACTCCTCAAAGATGTCAGATATTTTGGTTCTGACTCCTTGAAATCCCCCCCTCCCCTCCTAGCCATTGCAGCGTTCACACATGCACAGACGTCAATCGAGCGACTGTTAGCGCGCTTTTTCCCACCAAACGCGTTCTACGGCGAGGAGATGATTTTCTGATATCTAACACTTTACATCCCTACATCAGTTATCTATTCATTTCCTGGTGCTCACAGGAAGAATTTGGTTAACAGTCAAGCGCTTCTTTTGTTTGAGATCATTTCCTTCACTATCGTGACCTTAACATTTGATTCAGCAGTGGAAATATTGTAAATGAAATTAGAAGTTAGTCACTTTTAGGGATCGAAGGGTTAATTCAAGAGTGCTTTTTTGACATTTGCTTCACTTGCTTTGCCAAGCTTCAGTTTCATTTAAGTTATGGATATCTTGCTGGTGCGCATTATCTCCAACCCTACCCTTTGCAGTCTGCAGTTTTTCTACTTCATCGTTATGCTCGTTGATCTTGTTCATTAAATTTGTTACACCAGATTGAAGCCAACCGCCTTCGTTGTTCAGCCTGGAGATTGCACATTTTAGCTCGGCTTCTTTTCTATTTGAAAGAGGAAATCAGAAAAGAAAAACGGGTTGAACTTCTTAGATCAAATGTTTGAGATTGTCAAACATGTTACTGCGCATGTTTATAAAATGAAGGCTAGGCTACCCAGTGATATTCACCTTGGCTCTGAATAGCCTTTTTAACCTTTTTTACCATAACATCAGAATACATATTCTCCATACTGTTTTCTATTCATTTTTTAATACTCTGACAAGGAGAATTTGCTCAAAAATTGATTGCAAGAGCTTCTCCAAATGGTGACCATTTCCTATATTCCTGTGACGTTAATGCGTAATTCGGGGGTGATATTGTAAGGAGAAATACGAGGCAGTCATTCTTAAGCTAGAGGTCCAAGGACTCAACGTTTTGGTTTTGTTTTTTGAGGGTCCCAGTCAAAATAGGCTCGTTTTCTTTTCCGTTCAACGTAATATCGAGAGCTTAAATAATAGTGGGTGACTTATTTGTTAAACCTTATTCAGTATTACAAATCAAGAGAGGATTTAATAATAGAACACCTACCGATCCATTTTTTTTCTATCTTCCTGAAGAAATAGAACAACAACAAGCAATAAATCATAATGCACGTGTACTAATAGCAAGGGGAACGATTTCATATACATTTTTATATTCGCGAACTTCAAATTTCCTCTAATTTTCCTTTCCAATACATGTTCTGTTGATGCTTCTTTCTTAAGGAATTGGTTGTGATTGATTCAACTGCCTTGGCTGAGCTCAGTCCACCATTCTTGAACCTTTAAAACAAAGTGCAAAATATAGGGATCTAAGCGACGCATGCGCACCGAAATTTTACTGAACACCAGCAGGTTTACAAATCCGCAAGCCGTGTTGTTTGAGGAAGGGCTGGGCTTTACTATTCTGACACCAAATTCAACTGACGAATAAAAGTGTTACATTCCGCAACTTACACGTAAAGTTTGGTTTACTCTGCTGCTTTCTTTCTGTACAACTTTAAACATCGTACTCATCGCAAGCAGATTCTCTCGGTCTTTCTTAAACACAGATTATTAAACTGCTTACAGTACAGATTATTAAACTGAAAATGGAGTGTTAATTTAATTTACTCCATTTTCACTGCATTAGTTTGCAGTGGGGAGGGGCTAGAAATGAAGATACAAGCTATACGTGCTAGTCCACCCTCCCACCCATCCCACCCTAGGGGAGGACATCCATCACACAGTAATCTCGTGTGTGGGAAATTAACGTCTCCTACCCCAATCCTGCAGGAGACGGGACCTCCATTTATTCGTCCCTATCCGAGAAAACTAGAATATCTGACCATTTCTTGATGTTATAGAAAGGTAGCAAATTCTTCTCAATTATTTTAAGACCCTGAGTGTCGGTCTGGCAGGGGCTCGAACCCTCGACCTCCCGCACAACAGTCCAGCGGTCTATCCATTGAGCTAACCGGGAGGCGGTGCAAGGAGAATGTAAGGCGGTGTAAGGCGAGTGTTCGACAGACAATTTCGAGATAATTCTTGCGAACAAGGATTTTGACTGAAAATTTCTGTAGCCTGACAACATTACCATTGCCGACTGAAAATAAACGACAAAAACTTCACGCAACATCCATTGCATCTGAGGCTGAATTCATCTTAGATGGAGCATCATCATTGGGTACGAACTCGAGTCATGAAGGTCATCTGTATAATTTTTTGTTTTTTTTTTTTTTAACCTGGAAAATCCTCAAGTAAAATATCTAGAAAACAAATGAAGGAAGATCTGGGCCCTGTTGTTCAAAGGGTAGTTAACGTATACCCACTGATGCAAGCCGTAACAAAATTATCCAGTAGATAACCTTATCCAAACTTCGAGCTGCGACATGAAGGTAACACAGAACGCAGATAACTACGAATCCTTAAAAGCTTTCTCACTTTTTATTCATCCATTCTTCTGATTCCCTCGTTTCTTTCAACTGGGAAAGAGGAAAATAAGTCTTAGTAAATTCAGAGAACGAAAAAGGAACACTATCGTAGTAGCGAAGTTGATACTTCTCTGTTTAAATGCTTGGCCAAAATTTCGCCATTTCTTACTTTTCAAGACAGCAGAAGAAAACATATCAGTGCACTATAGCCCAACCTTAGCAAAAGTACTATAAATTTTTTTTTTAAACGAATATCCGCAGTATCTCAAAGCTTTAAGCCACGTGAGTCTTACAGCCAATAACATCACGGAAAAACTGAGCGACATTTTACATAAACTGGACTAACAACATTCTACTGACAACAACTACTCACTTGAATCTGATGATCACTTCCGCACAGGTTTTCGAAACGTCAGTCACCACCACCGACAAACAGTCCTTCTCATGTCTACACTCTCCCGGATGATCGCACTACACTTTCACAATCCTCTAATTATAGTTTAACCCGCTCGCTCGTGTGATTGATCAGACTGTTTTGTTGTCTTCTTTTTTTAAGTATTTTTTTTCTACTCGCCCTCCTTGATGATACTGAATATTGGTGATAAAGTTTTTGTTCTTGAGCCTAAATTTGAAATGAATCTGAGTTGGGCCTAAAACATAGGTATGTCCACGAACATAAACTATATTGTTTTATTAAACTTGACACTCACAGAGCTAGCCGAATAACTTTCTTATCAAGTTCAAAAGTGGTGAGTTCTTGTTCTGCCAAAGCTACTTTTGAAGCCCTGCAGTGGAAAGAAGAAATGTTTAGATACCACGTCTTGCATCAAAGGAGACGAAAAACCTTAAACACTGATCTAATTTCAAAACAAGTATGTATTTAAGTCTCTTCTGAAAACTAAATTGTAGTTTATTAGAGTTATCATTGTCCAATGTTTGAGGCAAATTAAAAAAATCAGTAGAAACCGCGGAATAAAATCTATTGTCTATTCAAACTGGCCGCAAAAGCGTGGGATTTATCTTAAGGGACCTAATCATATCCAAAGATACCCGAAGACTTCCGAGGATGTTCCAGAAAATTCTGACATCCCGAGAAGTTCTGATGCAACCTTATCTCTTACGCTCTCCACTACAATAAGCTTGAGGCCCGATTGTGCCCGAAGACACCCATAGGTTTTCGTGGACGTTTTAAAAATTCCAAAGACGTATGAGTTTTTTTAATTGACTCGATCATATCCGAGGACACCCGAACACTTCCGAAGATATTTCCAAAATTTTTGATGACATCCCCAAGAGTTCGGATGCAACAATAACCATTGCGCTATATACTATGATTTTACCTGAGACCCTATCATATTTAGAGACACCCGAAGACTTGCGAAGATGTTCCAAAAACTCCGAATGATATCCCGAAGAGTTCTGATCCAACCCTATCTCTTGCGCTATGTAATGCACCTCAGTCAAAGACCATATTATATCAGGAGACACCCGAACACTTCCGAGGACGTCGCAGAACTTGAAGTTTTTGCAAAAACTGATCTCCAGTACTACTTCGTACATTACTTTAGCTTAGGTTAAGCCTATACACACGCAATTTGCTGTTGAAGATTTTCCATTTCCTTCTTCTGGTCTTCAGCAGTTTTTGTTAGATCCTTGTACTAAAAAATTATATTAGAGCATGCTGTAGTTTGTTTGTTTGTTTGTGTATCATTATTTTACAGAACATTAGAAGCAAATTTACACAACCCGCATATAGATTTAACTAGTCATGGCGGGTATTAGCAATAAATAAGTAAATACTAATCATTGAAAGCTAAAGAAGTTTCCTTACCCAATAAATTAAAGATATTTTACAACAAACTAAAGAGATTTCGTTACTACAATATTATTGGGGTTATAAGCCATGCATTAGTTTACTACATTATAAGCTAAAAGATACGTACAGTTGTCATACAAATTAAATGCAATAAAATTACTAGTGAGTTAAAACAAGACATAATAACCAAATTCAGTTGCGGAAATATTCGCAATGCTCTAACGCCAAGCGGCCGGACTGCTTTTAACACTTATTGAAGGTTTCATCCTTTTAAATAATACCGTAGAAATTGGAAACAATTATATAAAGAATTCTTTATGAGGAGAAAATTAAAGCGACATAAATGCAATGGAAACTACATTCAGGTACATGAAATATCTCTTTCTGAAACAGGGTTGAACCGGAAATAAACACCCACCAAGTGTCCCTATTCCTTAGCCATACAGCATCAATAACCTTAATCTTTAGTTAGTCCTTCCAGGATGGCTGACTAGAAGATTTTGAAAACTGTGAAAAAGGAAAATTAAACATCGGCTTTAGTATTGAAAAAGAAAACCTCGAAGATTTTGCATGAAAGAGAAAGAATTTGTGAATTGCAAAGAAGAGAGTTTGGTAAAGGGGAAAGTAGTTACTCAGAATTTTCTTTTAATGTCTTTAGAAGACTTAACAGGGACATAATCTTGGTCCAACGACTGCTGACCGGAAGTTTACGCCCATTACCGGAAGTGATTTCGTGTTACAGTATTATCTTTGCATGATCTGTTTCTTTTACCTTTTTTCTTCGCTTTTTCCGCAGTGCTCTGCTAAGGGGCTGTCATCTCGCATTCTGTGGACTGAAAATGCCACAAAAAATTTAATTTCCACCTTACTTTTTACAACCTGCCGCATATCGCTGACTCATTAGTGAACTTTTACATTCAAAGAAAGGTTAAGAAACAAACTATATAACAGACCTCGTTCTCGGCTAAGTCTTCCGAAAATGATTTTTCTTTTAATAATAGCTTTGTTTGAAAACCAGTTACAAACTGTTTTGAGGAGTTTTCCACTGCGTTAGGAATATGTCCGTGCTCGCTGGTTCAACAAACACCTAGGACTGTGTCTGTCGTTTTCTTCACTTTATTACAGTCATACTTTTGCTCATCACAACCGTTGTCATCAGTCTTTCTTAATGTTACAAAACTACCTAGTTTTATTGCTATCACAAGTAAACGCCCTAGATACGTACATCCGACCACAAACCTAAACTGTCAAACATTCATCATTGTTTCTTAATTCGTGATCTAAGACTTGTGCACGACACTTATTTCCTTAGCGTTGCCTGCTTTACCTTGTTCGACACGAAAATGACCGAATATAATCCGATAACAATTTTTAACCACCACTAGTGATTCGTGACAGGAAACAAAAGACCACAGCTGCTATTCGATACGGATGTGCTTGGAACACGCAATACACGTTTCTGTATGCAAGCGCACTTGAATTACAAGAAACTGACGTGCTTGAACCTTATCTAAAAAAAAAAACGCTGTAGGAAATGATACTTCAGCTTGTCACGACAAACTGCACAAATGTTCAATTTACCTGTTCTTTAGTAGCCTGGATCTCTCCTGAGAAAAAAAAAACCAAACGTGCAATTAATGAGGAGCTGAAAGATAGATAGAGGTGCTGCGAACACCATGGCCGTATTAGAAAAGATTATTCCTCTGTTTCTCACAATTACGAAGAAACTTTACTTGTCATGCGAGAGCTTCCGAAACAAATATCATCGGGAAAATGAAACTTGGGAGGAAAGCAACAAAAACATGCCGGTTTACTGAATGTAGAGCTGGAAATAACAGTCGGTCATCAGACATTGACCGACAAAATTTTGAATATGTCCGGCCAATTTCACATTATGATCGGACATGATGTCCGAACATTTCACCTTCACAGATTGTTTGAGCTATATTGGAAAGGTAACTCATAAAGCAGGGGTATTGCAAATAAATCGCCCTTTAATGCATTGCGTGCATCACGAAATGCTGTTAGCATTTGATATATGTACCCTCAAGTCTCGCACGGTAATGCCCTTTACAACGGCAAAGGCTGGTTAAAAAACGACTTATAAGTTTAATGTTAACCAGTGGCCTGTTGAAATCATTTATAAAACAAGTTTTATTTAATGACTACGTAATAATTTCAATAGTATTAATTGCCTTTAAGCAGATTCCAGATGAATGCGCAAGAAAAACAAAACAAACGCTTTTCGTCGATCAGTCACGTTGCAAATATTGGCTGTCACTTTGTGTTCTTTCAAGATAACGGAACTTTTTTCAATTGTGAAGGCGAAGAAACACCCAAGCGGTTTTATTGAGCTTTTGCATGTTTGGTCAACTCTGAAAACGTTTGATGTAAAACAAGGTGTGCTCGAATGACATATGAACAGGAGATAATAATCTGCACGTGAGGTTGAACCAGCGATGAATAAATTATAGTCTGCGGTAGCAACTCGTAAAAGTATTTTTAATAAAGGATAAACTTAGACTGGACGAAATATTTTCGGGGAAAGGATTTTTTTCCAACTGTTTGCGAAATTAGAAGCTGAATTTCAGGTCGCCAACACCTGTAATGAATATTTCGTGAGGAAATAAAGTCTTGACCAGCCAGACAGCGCGTCGCCAAGTGTTTATTCATTAACATTTAAATTGCTCGAATTTACGTCTTGTTTTCACAAGTGAAAAAGGTTAAAATAATAATGAATAAACCATTCGGACCGGGCTATTCATAACCAAATAAGGAAACACGTAACGTGACAAGTGATTTAGGACAACTTATCGTAACATCTCCCTTCTTTCGGGGTAAGCTAACTTCCAAAAGTAAACATATGAACATAAATGAAATGTGTTCAAATTGAAAAGGAGATGACTAAAACAAAATTTAAAAAAAGGACAAAACAAAACAAATGGAACTTCATACAGGTCTGAAAGTCGAAAGTCCTTATTAAAGTTACTGTCCAATAGTCAGTTTTTCTAACTGATGAAGACTTCGAGTTCGCTTGAGCTGAAGTCAATTTTCATACGATAAACTACTCAACAAGGTCACTGAGCCTCGAGGTGGCTTTACCACTCTGGTACGAGTTTTCTTCAATGGAACACTTTGTGGTGTCAATATTGGCTTCGGTTCATGATTAGCTGAATTGACATCTTGCTTTGAAGGCTAATTCACACTCTTTGAAAGCTGGCTGTCACTGCTTTCAACTAGTTTGTGCTGTTCTGCTGCTGGTTGTGCAGTTGACTTGAGAAATTCCCGATTTCGACGGAATATTTGATTGTCTGAACTAGTATTTACTACATAGGACCTGTCTGATAGCTTTTCAATACAGGTGCCGGTTTTCCACCTTTGATTCCTCTGAAGAGATGCCACTCTTATGTCTTGCCCAACTTGTAATTCTGGTAGGGTGCGCGACGTGCGGTCATGGTACTACGTAGCCTTTTGCCTTTTCAAATTAAGCTCTGCATTAACATTTTCTGGAATCTTGGGGTGCAGTAGGTTAGAAGTTAAGGGTAGTAAGGTTATGGTGCGTCTAGACATCAATGTCTGTGCAGGGCTACTTTCGAGGGACTCTGTTGGTGTGTTGCGTTGGTTCGATAGGGCTAACTACGGGTCTTTGTTGTCGTTGAGAGGTTTTCTGAACAAAGACTTGAAAATTTTCACAGCAGACTCTGCCTTTCCGTTGGATCTGCGATGATGCGGGGAAGACGATACGTGAGTGAACTCCTAATCGACTGAAAACTGATGGAACTCATGGCTTGTAAACTGAGGAGCGTTGTCAGTAGTTAGTGTGTCTGGAATGCTGTGTCGGCTGAACTGTTCCTTAGAATAATTCAATCACGGAACTGGAAGTGTTTTCCTCCAATCTTGGCACTTCCTTGAAATCTGAGTGGTAGTCAACAAGCACGATGTATTCTTTGTCATGAAATCTGAACTGGTCAGCAGCTACTCAACTCCACGGGTGGTTAGGAAGTTCATGGCTTTGCATTAGAAGCTTCTGATTTTTAGCTTAAAATTCGTTGCAAATTGAACATTGTTTGAATTGGTTACTCCCTTCTGCATTCATACCAGGCTAGAGTACAGTGTCTCTAGCTTTACGCAGGCAAGCTTCTACTCCTAAATGCCTGGAAAGAATTCTGGATTTGACTTCAGGTCTCAGTAACTTAGCCGGGGATGACTACTCTCGAGCCTTTGAAAAGAACACCATTGTGTACTGATAGTTCGTCGCGGTAAGACCATTACTCCCGGATCTTGATTGGTACTTGATCTTTCTGCATTGGCCATCCGGTCAGAATTGTGGTTCTTAGTGTCCCCAGAGTGTCGTCGTGACTTGTGCTACGCTGCAATTAATCCAGTCTTTCTGGCGTGACCTTCAGGGCTTGCATAGGTTTATTTATAACCACATAAGGAAACAGGACTTAAGGCATTGCTTTTATTTTTTCCCAGCATATTAGTTTACTATAAAGTACTGATATCGAACGAAAAAAATACTTCAGTGGAGAGTTTCCGTGCAGTATCATGAAGAAAAACTGCATAATGAAGTGTTCATGCTCAAAACTGATAATGAAATAAAAAAATTAATTGCAGTTCTTGAAAATCATTATTCTAGTGAATTTTATCATGCTAAATAATTTTAATGAAGTTTTTGTTATATCCGGAATAATCAAGGTCGAGGTAAGTGTTATCAGATGAGGCCGAAGGCTGAGGCTGATAACACTAACCGAGACCTTGATTATTCCGGGTATCACAAAAACCGAATCCAATAATTGATTCATCATACATTCTTTTAGTATTTTCCGAATCTTTATCTTCAAGTAATTTCTCAATTTCTCCCGGGTCGATGAAGCGAATGGAGAAGCCATTCTTACCTCGGTGTCCGTGAACTTGACATTGCTCCACCGGAAATCACGTATTGCGCGCGCAACTTACAGATTATTCACGAATCTGTAGGTACAGATTGGTGAATGATCTGTAGGTTGCGCTGTTTCCCAGAATTAACTGTAGGCGTTTAGCCAATGAGAAGATAGATGGTGACTACAATGTATAATAATGCTAATTAATGTCCGGTCAAATCTACAAGATGTCCGATCAAAATAAAGATTTGAAAGGAAGTATGCTCTGTTAATAGAGAAAAATTACTTTCAGCACAGTGGATGTGTTGGTGAAGTTAAATCAGTGCATTCACCTCACCTGAGGTTGAAACCTTTGAAGAGAACCGAAGCTTTCGTCCAGATGATTTGCGATCTCATATCAGCATTGTTTTTCAATTTCTTTGAAGCTTTGTGAGCGTATAACTGTCGTAATGTACGAATAAATTTCGATCTCTCGATGCATTTTACGAGCTTTCTCTAGCGAAAACCTCGCAGTTTTTTTTTTTCTTTTTTTGTGGTTACAAATGGCAGGTGGTGTCTTGAATCTTATATGTTGATTTTGAAGTTTTAAAAGTTTAGGATGAACTGATCGAAAAAGTCTAAAAGCGTGAGTGAGTACTATCACCACATACGTAATTGTGTTGTTTGTTCTACGAAATTTCAGTAGCTCGTTGGCCTTAAGATCGTATACATGAATTTGGAAGTGAAAGATGTTTGAGGACGTATTTGTGAAATTTTAGACTGTTTTCATGCGCTAAGAATTTTTACGCCATTACATAGACTTTAAGATATACTAATTTGAAAATCACATTTTTTTGCTGTGCTGGAATTCTGAGATCGCAATATTTTTTTGTCAAAGCGTTGCTATAGTCTTGCTCAAACTTTTCATGTCATGATGGATTAAAATACATGGTTTCAGTGTGGCAGGGACGATTTTTAAAAAAATTGTCATTGAAAATGACACAACTTGCGATGTTACTGTTTTTGGATCTGTGTTTGGGCAGTTACTAAATAACAATACCTGATAACGGAATGATCTAGAAATTTTTATGCGCGTTATGCGAACTTCAACAAAAAGCAGTGTGAACTATTTAGAGTGATCTACTTGTGCACTTTGGCTTATAATTTTTTAAATATCAATTAGAGATAGCTTAGGTATGATTACATTGTGCGTTACAGCTTCGTAAGGTACAATATGGGCAAAAATCTATTACAGCTTCAAATTAACATCTGTCCTGCCCCATGCAGAAAAGCACACCGGTTTCTCATTTCTAGATACAAGTATACATGTATATGCAGTTCCTGCAGTTTAATAGATGTAAGTGTACATTTTTTCTTTTTCGTTTTTTTTCTTTGTTTTCCAGGGGAACCACCATTTGCAATTATAGAACCTTTCCCAGAGAACATCTACCCACCACAGTACACCTCAGCAAGCGTTACTTGCATTGCATTTGATGCATCTGGTAAACTTCAACCAGATAGAATAGAGTTTTATAGGAGAGATGATCTTAACCGATACAGAAAGTTAGGGGGGGATAGATTTTTGTTTAATCAAAGAACAGAGAATATAAGTGAGTATATCTTTGTATTACAGATAATGTATCTGGCTCTAGAAAACAAAGCAAAACAAAACAAAACAACCTCTGGATCTCAGACTTTACTCCCAAAGCAGGATTCTTAAAATCGTCATAAATAGTGTGAACGAGGTTGAGTCATGATTTCCCTCCTGAATCATATGTGACCCATGAATTTTATTTCCTTAAGTTTGTCAGAACATCAAGATTTTCCTGAAACCTCGCACATATAACAAGAGAGATTTGAACTTTTCCTTTCTTGGATACTTGATGCCATGATAATTTTTTATCAATTTGTGCCTGGAATGGGATCAGGACCCCCCCTCCCCTCCCCTCCCCTCCCCCCCTCCCCTCCTCTTCCCTCCCCCTTCCCTTCCCTCCCCCTCCCCCTCCCCTCCCTCTCCCCTCCCCCTCTATAATCTGTACAGTACAAAGCCATATTCTTCTCCTCCTGCAAACAAGTTAATTGCTTTCGTTGTAGGAGGAAACATTAATTTGTACACTACCATGACTTTGAAGAATGTAACAATTCAGGATGACAGTCAGTACGGTGAACTTGGAAGCTATGAATGCCATGCTTTTGCGAAAAATGTAAGCGTACCAAAGAGGCATGGCTTTAGTGTTAGCGTTATTACAAGTAAGTCTATGCATTTCAGATGAAATTTCACTACTTTGTACTCTCACATCATAAATAAGTCTATTATGTATGTCGTGTCTATCCACATAGTATAGAATTGAGTAAAAATAAACTGTCAGAAAACAGGAGGAAATGCCAAGGGATGGGGGTAACTTTTCTGAAGACTGGCATCTTATTGAGGGGAAAAACACTACTGCTATCTCCTTTAAACCACTGAGAATAGGATGAGCTGTTAAGTTGTAGTGTGGTTACTTGCCATTGTTCAGAGTCAAAGTTCCTGTTATTTTTCACTTTGAATGTGCAATCTACATGTAGGGTGAGTGATCATCAAAAAGTTATGCCCTCATCTTAAATGGTAAAGTACCTTTTTATAAAAATCCTTTTGCAGCAAAATATTTCTATAAACCATCTCCATTCCAACTAGGAAACAAATTGTATTTGTTAACAGAAAAATCTATCCACCTGATGCTTGAGCTTTTGGCCAATAATCTTCATCTTTGTAATGGCTGCCACGCCTTTTGCCTACTGTTAAGAAGACGTTAACAAACTTGTGCGCATGCGACTCGTGTGTGCGTGCTTTGAGATTACGAAGTAATATCGTAAGCAAATCACACGGACCCTTTTTTAACATTGACTCGCGTGATTTTTAGAGGAGAGTAGTTGAAGATTTTAGTTTATCGTTTGGCAGTTTGTTTAATGGTTGTTGTCATATTTACCGTAAGACTACAGTTTTCTGTGTTAGAGTAAAAGTGTCTGTTTGGATCTCCTGTTTCGCTTCCGAATACCTACCTTGTATTGAAGTTTGTTTTGGTTCAATTCTTACAAGCGGGACTGTTATTCAAGTGCTAATGTTCCTTTCCTTGAGCTTATATATAGTTCGTTTGTGAGTTTGTTTGAGGTTTTAGCTAGCTTTGCATCTTGCCTTTATATTGGAATCTTTGGAATGTTGGTTTGTCTATTCGCATTTAGCTGAGCTTCTTCCTTATAAATTCATATTTCAGTTTATGATAAGTACTTGGATACCACGACTACGTTAAATAAAACGATTCAAGGCTTGTCCGTAAAATATATCCTCGCTTCATAGTGTGTCTTCATTTGCGAAACTCATAGTTGTCGAAATTTTGCTTCGCTTGTGTCAGCCACTACAATCTTCATGTAATGGTTTACACATTCTTGCATTTCAGGAAATGAAATTCCAACAGTGAAAGTCTCAGTTTCCAGTGTTCTTAATCCAGATGACGGCATTATAATATTCTGCAACCTAACTAGAAGAGGACATGAAAACAGCACCCCACTGAAGAGGATTTCCTGGTTTAAAGATGGGAAGTTGTTGGAGAGTGTGCGGAATCCAGATCCAGATGTGCAACAGGGCTTTTTAGCCCCACTAAAGCTTACAAAGGTTGATGTCCAACAAGGGGGAAAGTATACCTGCCTTTTGGAAGTAAAGCTGAGGCATATTAAGGAGTACAACGTTACAGATTACACAGTTATTAAGAGTAAGTACAATGAACTATTGCAGCAAGACCTCATAAGTAATTCTTGTTACTGTCTGCCATTCAATTCTTCTGCTAGCTGTTACTTCGGTGAATTTAGTATTGGATCAACTAATAATCCCCTTATTGATATTTTTCTTTCTTCTCATGACTTGTCAGTGTGATTTTATATTCATTTGATACTGTGAAGAGAAAGTTCTGTCTTAACCCCTCACGGGAGTTTAAAGGGGTAAAAGAACTGCATTGTACATTTTTTATGGCCACTAAGAATCTGCTTGGGCTAATAAGCATTCAATCAATTCTGTAATACCCTGCTTGTTAAAAGCCATACCATTATTAAACAAAAATTAAAGTACCCTCACTGCCAACAGCCATACCATTATTAAATAGAAAGTAAAGTACCCATGATGAAAACACAGTTTTATAATTTAATTTATCTCTAGAAATATCTATATCAGCATCTGATTATCTGATTAGAAATGTAAATCTCTCATCATAACTAGTTTAGAAAATTTGTTATAATTACATCATAGCTAACACCTTTAAACTGATAAATTGCTTTGTATGAACCTAGTTATCCCTGAATATTTGTTGTTTAGCTCTAATCATGAGAAGGAAAAAACATCTTGCTTCAGTTGTTGGCTGAATAGACTGAGTTTTAAATTTGTATGGAGAGGTTACATTGCAGTCACTTCTGGGAGTTGAAGGGAAAGCATTTGATCGAGTGAGACATTTTCCTTGGTACAGCATACCTGGGAAGGTTCATTCAGCTTTAGAGATCACAAAATTTTAAGGCTACCCAGCACAGTGTCCTGGTGAAATTTCAATGGCCCAATTTTTACATTACATGTACTGTACATAGATGGCATGTCGATCTGTATTTACCATTTTTTCCTTGTAAACCAAGGTAAATGCCTAACCGCCTCTCGGTTAGCTCAATTGGTTAGAGCGCTGGACTGTTGTGCGGGAGGTCAAGGTCGATGGTTCGAGCCCCGGCCGGACCAACACTCAAGGTCTTAAAAAAAAACTGAGGAGAATGTGCTACCTTTCTATAATATCAAGAAATGGATAGACATTCTAGTCTTCTCGGATAAGGACGAATAAACCATAGGTCCCGTCTCCTGCAGCTATTAATTAGTTAATTTGGTTAAGCAAGGGGCGTTAAAGAAAGCACTTACGAGATTACTGTGACGTACTTTGTACCCCAACACCGACAACATCTAGATTCTTCATTCTCTTCTGTATATATTTCCTCTTTTACTGAGGAGGAGAATTTGTCGAAAAATCAAGAAACTCTTTAGTTGGTGATCATTTCCTTAATTCTCGTCACCTTGATGTTTGATTCAAGGTGGTCTTGTAAGCTTGGAGAAATTACATTCTATGTGTAGATGCTGAAGTCACCGTTAGGGATGAAAGGATTATGTCATGGTAGTAGGTACAGGTAACTTTATTTCAACTCGGGTTGTTGAGGCTCACTACGCCCCCTAGAAATACATGCCACCCATTCCATCTCATGGGAGAACATCCACCACACAGTTATCTTGTGCGTGGTAAATTAACGTCTCCTACCCATAACCCTGCAGGAGACAGGGCCTACGGTTTATTCGTCCTTATCCGAGAAGACTAGAATATCTATTCATTTCTTGATATTATAGAAAGGTAGCAAATGGTTTACATGTACATTTATGTTTAATTTTCCTCAGAATTATCACTGTCAGCTGCATTTACATGTAGTAGCACACAGGTAATGTTGTTATTATTATCATTATTATTAGTGTGATCATAGTCATTGCAATTTCCTTAAATGGGATCAGTGCATTTCTTGTTTTATTTTTCACTTATTATTCCTTTGCAGTGAAATCAGGCAGTTGGCTGTAATCAGACAACTAAAGCAGCCAATCATTCTACGTCCACTCAGCTTATATATCCACCAATCACAGAATTTATCACAATAGCCATAGCAACAACCATGCTTGTACTTACAGCTTTACTTTTCAGCTGTGACTGACAAATCAGACTCCTTCTCCATGTTTGTCTGATTTCGTTAATCACCGGTACGATTAGTCAGACCCAATTGGAATCTACTTGGTCATGTTACCATTATTTATTATTATAATAATTATCATTGTCATCATTTTGAGTATTATCCATAACACTACAATTATCATTGTCTATATTAATACTATTTTGGTTATTTTGATTATTATCAGCATTATGATTCTTGAAATGCCAGTTGCTTTCATTTGATTCAAAATATAATAATTGAATGATGGCATTTCTTAGCACAACATATCATGTGATTGCAAGTTATACTACAGTATCAGTCCTAAAGAATCCCACAGCCTCTCGTAGGTTTTGTTCAACATATGGTTTGACCTGTCAATGTTATCATGTTGTTTTATTGTTTGCTTTTTTGTTTTGTTTTAACAGATCCATTGGGCCCTTTGTGGCCTTTTATTGGTATCGTTGTTGAAGCCCTTGTTCTTTTCTTAATCATCCACATTGCTGAAAAGAGAAAGAAGGACAAAGAAAAAGGTTTGAAACAGTAATGAACATGATTCAATAGGTCCTCTTTATGCACTTCATTTCCATTTTTTATACAGAATATACAAATCATGTAGTTTTATTAGAAACGTAGTTAGTTTCTGTTTAATCTAATTGATCAGTTCATGAGCAAGCGATAAACTACGTGTAAAAGAAGAAAGTAAAATATCAACTAGTACATGTACACTGTAGGTATCAATTGATGAAACACCAATCGTAAGTGGGGAGAGTTGCATTTTAGATGTTCAAAATGAAAAAAAACCTATTGTGGGTTTTAAAATCTTGAAATGTATATTTGATATTAAATATGGGCAACAATGCTGAAGAAAAATCATAAATCAAAAAGATCTCTCGTGGGCATATGACCCACATGCAGTACTATAAATTCTCTCTATGTAGCTTCTTTATAAATAAGTTCTATGTTTTAAATAAAGTTTACTCAGTACCCATAGGAGAGACTGTTGTACCGTTAAGTTGTATGTAGATCTCATCCCTATCAGTGTATGCAGACCACTAATTTATATTTTATTTTTTCACCTCTTTCCTCTTTGTTCACTGATGCTGCGTATAAACAGCTGAAAAGTACAATTACCATGATTTTTGTATGTACAGTTAAATTCTCTCAATACATTAAGCTACATAGAGCTTAAATTCTGTGCTACATATTGTTTTGAAAGACTTATGTACAGAGGGTTTTTGACATAAGATGGCCCATGTTTTTTAAAAAGACTTGTAAATTTTAAGTAAATGACATCATTGCATTTATTGCCTTCTCCACTGCTCACCCCATTGTGTACACTATGATGATACAAGTATTAATTTCTCAGTCTTACATACAAACGTTTTGTGTTTCATAGGGTTGACGGTCGAATGGATTTTAGTTATAGTTCCACAGACACTACGGAATTGGCACAAGAGGGCAAGTGCGCTCGCGTAAAGTGGGAGAGCCCCTGTTGCTTAGAATGGTTACTCGTACTGCACGTGTGTGGCAAATCCCAGTCATTTTTGTTGCTTTTGTTATAGGGTTTAAAGATAGCACAGAAACTGCAATTTTATTTGAAAATACTGTTTTTGTGAAAGCTGTTATGTTAGTGCTGTCGAAAGTTTATTCTTTTTCATCACTGGTATCGGAACAAGTCGTAAGAGACATATTTAGAAGTTTCGTCTATTGATTTTTCCATTTTCATTCATATCATAACTAAAGCAAAGCGCGCGCTCTGATTGGTTAATTCATCATCTACTATTTTCCAGTGGGTATATGCTGCTGACGTGAGCAAATGCTAACTCTATTTTTGCGCGCGCGCTTGTTTTTTCTGATCACGTAAGATTTTTTAAATGAAAGGGAACTCTTGTTACAATGTTTCAATGTTCTATTAATAAAACAAATGGTAAACACCACAGTTTGTTCATAGTTTTGCTGAACTCTTTCACCGTTTGTTGGATTCAGAGCTCATAAATTAAAGAGGATTTTGGTCGGTATTTCAGGAAGCGTGATTAAACTTTATCGAGTTGCTGGTGTGCAGTTAGTTGTTATGAATGAATTTTCCCGCGCTTGTTTTCTCTTGTCATGTAAGACTACACAAAACATTTTTTTGCGATGTAGCTCAATAAAAGGACTTCTGTTCCTCCAATATATCAATGTTATGTTATAAAACAAAGGGTGAACGGCATAGCGTGAATTATTGAGTTATGGATGCACTTGGGAGGTTTGCTAAGCACTCAAGAAGCTAGAGTTGCACTCGGCTATCGCCTTGTGCGACTCTTACGTTTCTTTCGTGCTTAGCAACCTCCCGCGTGCATCCATAACTCAATAGTATACGCTATGCCGTTCACCATTTGTTAATTCAAGCTTAAAGGGTTACTCTCTCGCCTGTGATGACTTTTTGAGAAAAGACGGATAACAACTTAAGTAAAACAAATCTGTTGAAAGAAAGGGTAAATCTTTTGTTGTTTTCGTTTAAATTTGAAACTTTTCTCAACGTGTGGTTCGAGCGTATGGCTTTGCCTCCCAACGGAAGTGACGTAGAAGGGAGAACTCATTTAACTTCCGTTGAGATTTCTTTCACAAGAGCACCGAGATTTCTTCAATAAAAAACGCGCCCCAAAAATAAAATAATACCGCAACGATGTGTGGCCGGTGGATGTTCCAATACGCGTCGCGATGGTGTAAGCCTTCATAAATGACCCGAAGATCCTAAATTCGCTAGGTTATGGACGAGAGCCGTGAAAAACACGCGATCCGATTTTGAGAACCCAACAAACTCTAGCCGTCTGTGCTACATTCGCTATTTCACTGCAGACTCTTTTGAGGAACAGTCGGTTCAGGCGAAATCTATGGGTTTAAAGATGAAAGCCCTTTCTAAAATACAATGCTGTACCCTTAAATCTTTATATTAATCGGTCTGTAAAAAACAAACAAAGGCTTGAGGACGAAAAAAAACTCTCATCTTCACAAGTCCGTGACACTAGCGTGAGATTATCAAAACAAAATCGACAACAACTACGTGGAGCATTCAGAAAACGGAAAGCTGCAAGGGTATGTATTACCTGTAAAAGAAATATAGACCTGTCCTACTCACACCTCTGAACCTGCAAACACTTGCGGGAAATTCCATCACATTCTTTCACTTGGCGTGTTCTCCCCTCAGCAGAAACATTCCACAAGCGTAGGATCGTCGAGGGGCTAATGATCCAACAGTTCCACCCCAGTTTGAACAAACAAGTCATTTTTATGTCTCTAAACTTTTCCCATCGGGAATCACATAAGATATGTATGTATGTACAGACGCTCATCACTTTCAACCCTGATGATGACAAACAGCCGAAAACGTTTGGTTTTAGCATTTTGATAACTTTTCTTAATCTTTTTAGCCTTGCATATATAATATCAAATATGAACCTGTATTCATTGAATGAAAAATGTAGCAAAAAGCTCTTTCAAACTTATAACCCAACTCATTTACCCGATGCGTGTTCCAGATCCTCGATGCACATATAGAAAATGAACAGCTCTCCCTTTCCAAAGAGAGTTAGCGAACAATTAGGTTTTGCATCGGTAGCATTCTCACCCCAAGCTCAAGATGTCAGCACCCAAACTCCCAAAATAGGGATAGATGTTTCTGTGCAATTTCGGAGCAGTCGTACCGCTAGAGGCAAATTTAGTCACTTGAACATACATAAAAATACAAATCTGTTGTGACAGGAGTTTGGCCGTTCCGAAGAAAGTAACCAAACCGCACGCTAAAATAACTTGGCAGGTTGTCAGACGTCCGTTCCAGTAAAGAGTAAAAGCACACAACGCACTTCGCTCAAAGAGTTTATTACGTCCACCCCGGTTCAGAGTGAGGAAGAAAATTCGGATCAAGAGGAAGAAGGTGAAGAAGAAGTAAAAGAATGAGGAATTACGCAAGTTTAAGATTTACATAACACGTGCAGCGAATGTGAAAGAATTGCGTTATTGTGTTAAAAACAAATGCCGGTCTAATCAAGTTGAGGTCCTACATTTTTAAGGCCAAACACTGCTGCATTTCTCAAATCTAACGATCACTTCACTTTGTGAAGTGACAAACGAAGAGATTTCGCCAAAAGGCGAAGATTTTAGCTCAGAGAAATCGCTTACCAGTCTGTTTTGTAATCGCTCGAATGGATCGGCATCATCTGGTTCATTCGAGGAGTCAGAACTAGCCTCACTGTCGTAAGGCTCAAACACATATATGGTTCAGTTTCATGAGCGTCTTCACTCTCGATCACCCCCGCGATTAATCCGAGAAGGAAAACTCGAATCTCTAGAGTCGGACTCCAATACGATCGCTCGTATGTTTTTCAGTTCTCCTTTCTACGTCATTGATCACGTGTTTAACTTAGCCTGCGAACAGGCTCCCGGTTTGGAGGGCGCGAAGCAGGGGTAGGAAGGGGAAGGTTTCTGTGTCCCCACTTCTGATTGAACGGGGAGCCTGTTCGCAGGCTGTCTAACTAGGAGCCATTTCAACTTCCGGTCTTTGAATTGAGTGAATTTCGTGCTTTTGCAACAGGATTTTAATCAAATGAAAGGTTTTAGGGAACTTTTTCTTCTTCCAGTAGTCGTTTTGGCAAAAGATCTACATTTTAATTAAATGTTAAAAAATGGTGGAGAGTATCCCTTTAATGCCTGAGTATTTAAATGCTAGACCATCGAAAGTCACGAAGACTACAGATTACTCCGTGAGGTAGATATGATAGGAGATGGGAAAGAAAGAGGGAAAAAGAGAGAGGGTACCAGACTATCCCCCTCCAATGCAGTTTCTCCCCCCCCCTTCCTTCCCCAAGTTACACCTGCCACAAATTGTGAAACAAACTGTCTTTGATTTATCAAAAACGATCTTTTGAAGTTTAATTTTTTTGGCGTGAACGAAAATGAGGTATTTAGTGTTACAAAAGATCCATGCAATTATGGGTTTTTTTTTTTTGTGTGTGTGTGTGTGTGTGTGTGTGTGTGTGTGTGTGTGTGTGTGTGTGTCTGTGTGTACCGCCATGTTTGATCGTGTGTTTACCGCCATGTTTGATCGCCATGTTTGCTAGTAGAAAGATATCGAAACCAAATTCAGTGTTTTTTGTAGCTTTACCTGAATAACAGTCGGCCGGTTGAGAAACCAACAGTTTGCCCTTCTTTAGCTAAACTTTGTTTTAGCTATCTTCAATTTAGCTAAATTTTGAGAACTGCGTCAACAAGGTTTTATGCCAACAATGGACAACACTATGAAACATCCCATTTATGGACAAATTTAGATTGTCGAAAATCTTGGGAGACCCAAGGAAGACTTCGATTAGCCCTCTACGCTCCCTGAACATCGGTAGGCATGTTTCCCATACTCATGGTACTGACGCGAAGAAAAATTTTTTACAATCCAGAGCTTCATTCAGTTGAGATCATTGTCTTTTTTCTCATAACCGTAGCGTTTGATTAAGAAGTGATATTGTAAGGGGAAATTAGATGTTAGTGACTGACGTTCAAGGGTTTTTCAACCGGCTCAATCTATTTCCAGTTATGTTGATTCTTTATTTCGAAACATGATATCAACGTATTTGTTATTCTTGATTAATCCTTTATTGTACATACAATATTTAAAACCGTAGTGAGCAGCTTTTTTTCCAACAGGGAGCTGGGGAGCAGGGATTGTGTAGTGGTGAGACCACTCGCCTCCCACCGCTATGGCCTGGGTTCAATTCCCGGACCTAGCGTCACATGTGGGTTGAGTTTGTTGATTCTGATCCTTGCTCCGAGGGTTTATCTCCGGGTCCTCCGGTTTTCCTCCCTCAGCAAAAACCAACATTCCAAGTTGTGTCCCCAATTAGCTTCAAGCTAAATACCCCTGACACATTAATAAAGTTTTATTATTGTTATTACTTATTATTAGGGAGCGCGATCGTCCTCCCTTTGTGACGCTTTTTTTCGGTCACGCAACATTGATTTTGCACCGATGTGTGACGGAGAAAGTGGATCAAAAAATCGGGCTTTCTCCAAGATACATATTGAAATAATGATTGGAATAGAGAATTTCTTTCAAATCGCTTGTAAATACCTTGAAGCTAAAACAAATAGAAATTGAAAAGATTCAATGACTGTTTAGATTCTTCCTAGTGTTAAGATGTTTAGCATGAAAATGATCGCATACTGCAAGGGTTGACCCTACAAATGGGGTATGAAACATCTTAGTGTGTTTCATGGAGAATTCCGTTGTCTGAAATGTCCCATGTAAAGAAGTGGGGGCTCCTTTTCAGGAGGTGAACTAACGTGAAAGATACATTGGATACCTTTAGTTTCGCGCTATCGAGGTGATGGCAGTTTCAACTGAGACAGAGATGAGAGCGGGGTAGTTCTGTCCAGGAGCTCAATAAGGGCGTAATTTTTTCTCGTGTTACACGAAAACATTTCAGCCGAAAAAATCAAGGATAAGATCATTGTATTTGTCCTTTAGAGCAATTTCAATCGAATGTCGAAAGTAATTTCACTTTCAGTTCTCACTGGCTCTTGAGAACTTTCCTTTCTTCTGATTGGCTGTTTTAAATTCCTTGATTTGGTTTCTCAACACCCGATCTGAAAGTGCTCCGATTCAAAATTACTGGAATGCATTCAACATTTGTGAAAGGTCAGGTGCAAAACATCAAACATTAAGTTACAACCAAGTAATCTGTCGCTACTTTTCATTCACTTTCATCAGCATGGCAAGAAGCTCATTTTGTATCATAACATAACCAAAGTAAAGCGCGCGCTCTGATTGGTCAGTTTAGCGTCCCCCATTTGCCCATGGGTGTACGCTGCTGACGTGAGCAAATGCAAAGACTATTTTTCCGCGCGCGCTTGTTTTTTCTGGTCATGTAAGATTTGTTGAATAAAAGGGAACTCCTTAGCTACAATGTATTAATGTTATGTTATAAACCTGGGCGGCTGACCGGAAGTAATTTTACACGTGTAGAATGTATTGCGCATGTCTGCACAACACGTGTTGCCGTCCAGTTGTTGTCGAGGACTTCGGAATTAGAGTTTTGCCGTCCACAAGTGAACGTAAGCACATTTGACGAGCATTTCTTTTAAAATTCATTATTTTTCAATTGAAAAGGCTGTCCTTACTGTTATTTCTTGTTTTGATAAACAAAAGTTAAAAAATTGAAGTGTAAAATACCATCGCGAATGAGTGTTTGTTTGCTGCGCTTCGCAGTGATGGCGAATATGTCAACTAAACTTGAATGAAATTGAATTTTCTGGCATCTGTTTGCAGAATCATTTTGCTCACTCCGTGTATCACGTAAATTACTGCTATTCACCATAAATGTTCAGCCATAAGTTAAATTCTTCGTACTCGTAGTATGGCAGCTTTAAGTTAACTGGCTTATTAGCTTCGTAGAGAAAGAGGAACTCCTCGTCGGTCAGTAGATTTTCTTCGTAAACAATAACAATCATTTCGCGAGTCTTTTTAAAATATGCCATGATTTACGAACAGAGGTAGAAACTTCAGGTTCGCTGCCGTCCTCCGTTCAAACAACCCGCTCCTTAGCGTAGAAAGTTTCTCGCCAAGAACGTCGGTTTCGGCCCAGTCCTCCGCGCCTAATATTACCGTCCTCGAGGTCAGCCGTCCAGGTATCTTAAAGTCCCTAATGTTTGTTGTGGACCGCTTCGATCTTCTTTCAATTTATGCATTTACAATATTTTCGACCTTTGCTTTTCGGGCACGAACAAGAAACGAAAAAAGGTGTCGTTTGTGAGCATGTTCAGCGTTATCTAAATAATCACGTCTCCCTTTGTCGTTTGCTAAATAAGAGTAACAACATCTTTATTACTTTTGTGATATTGTGGTCGCGGGTACGGCGACACACTGGTGACCGTCATTGGTAAAATATAGACTGGACTGGACTACTTTTTGGACGATTTTTTGGACTATTTTTTGTACCATTTCTTCGACCATTTTTTGGACCATTTTATAAGGAAAGAGGCACACCTTTAGTACTCGGGGAGGGATGGGTGCAGTCGACAAGTACTGAGGGAGGGGTGGGGGAAGACTGTCATTACTCAAGGAGGGGTGGTAGGGTGTTGTAATTGTAAACACTTCTGGTTAATGGAGCTTTAACTCGATCGTAATATATGTTTTAATCGGTTTTTCGACTGACTTCTCCTACATCAACATTTTGCGCTGGGCCGCGGCGTTTCTTTAAATTTTTAGCCATGCGAAAGCGAAACTGCCACGTAAACACTGGACTTCAATTCGTATTGAAAATATCGCTTTTACTATCGATCCTCCACTGTTGAGTTATCTGGCATAGGTTATGCGTGTGCCTTTTGCCGACTTGCGCACCGTCAGTTTTCCTTTGTGTAATTACCAGATTTATCTATCTATCTTTTGTCATTAGTGTTGTCGGACGAGATCACATAGTTTCCGTTCCTTGGCCCTTGACTTTAGCCGTAAATAGAGAATTCACAAGCGCTATCGCAATTTTAATGTTTGTACGTTTACTATATGAAATCATTATTGGTACAATCGTACAAAGCAATATTCTCTCAGACCTCGAAACCGCAGACCGCAGACCGCAGACCGTAGACCGCACACCTCGAGAACGCACACCTCGAGAACGCACACCTCGAAAAACGTGTATACAGTGTGTAATTACCAAATTTATCTCTCTTCCTTCTGTCATTGATTTTATCAGACGAGATATCGGAATTTCCGTTATGCGAAAGCGAAACTGCCACGTAAACACTGGACTTTAATTTATATTTAAAATACTTTGTTTACGATCCTTCACTGTTGAGTTATCCGTGTGCCTTTTGAGTCGACTTGTGTGTGCACTATCAGTTGCTTTACGTTTTCCATTTGTGTATACAGTATGTTATTAGTGAATATATCTATCTTCCTTTTGTCAGTGATCTTATCAGACGAGATCACAAAATTTCGCACAACACCGAAATACCTAGTTAAACAATAGAGTGTCTCTGTCGAGGAACTATCAGCTGTTAGCTGCCCCGCGAAAATTTTATGTTCTTAAAAGAAATGTTTGCCCGAGAAGCTTCGCTTCTCGGGCAGATTTGCTAGTTTTAAGAACATCAGATTTCCAAGGGGCAACTATCAGATCGATAGTTCCGAGACATAAACACTATTTTCTTTATTGTTCACCACTAAAATTTCTTCCGCTTGCCAGTTTAAAAACAATCAACAATTATTACGATCGAGTAAAAGCTCGATTAACCAGTAGTGTTTATAATTACAACCACTTACCACCCCTCCCTAAGTAATAACACTCTTCCCCCACCCCTCCCTCAGTACTTTTCGACTGCACCCACCCATTCCTGATTACTAAAGGTGTGCCTCCTCCCTTATAAAATTGTCCAAAAAATAGTCCAAAAAATAGTCCAAAAAATAGTCCAAAAAATCGTCCTAAAACTCGTCCAAAATAGTCCAAAAAATCGTCCAAAAAATAGTTCAGTCCAGTCCATATTTTACCCTGTGCAAGTTCCGAAATAGAAACACTCTATTGTATTAATTGTTTACCACTAGATTTTCTTCCGCGCGCCTGTTTAAAAACAATCAAAACCTGCTAAATGCACTCAAGACACTCGATTGTACCAAAATTGATTTCATATAGTAAACGTACAAACGTAAAAATTGCGATAGTGCTTGTGAATTCTAGTCAAGGGCGAAGGACAGGGAATTTCGTGATCTCGTCTGATAACTTCAATGACAAAAAGAAGATAGATAAATCTGGTAATTACACACTGTATACCCAAAGGAAAACTGATGGTGCACAAGTCGACTCGAAAGGCACACGCATAACCTACGCCAGCCTAGTAACTCTACAGTGGAAGATCGTAAACGCGATATTTTCAATAAAGATTTACGTCCGGTGTATACGTGGCATTTTCGTATTACTAGAAATTAAAGAAACATCGCGGCCCAGCGCAAACATTTTAATTGAAGGCAGTCGAAAAACCGATCAAAATAACCTGTATGATCGAGTAAAAACTCCATTAACCAGTAGTGTTTACAATTACAACAACCTACCACCTCTCCCTGAGTAACAAAACTCTTCCCAACCCCTCCCTCAGTACTTTTCGACTGCACCCACTCCTCCCTGAGTACTAAAGGTGTGCCGACCCTCTTATAAAATGGTCCAAAAAATCGTTCAAAAAAATCGTCCAAAAAATCGTCCAAAAAACAGTCCAGTCCAGTCCATATTTTACCCTATACCATTATTATTCCACAGAAAATTCCCTCTAAGAAATAATCGAATAGAGAAGGCTTTAAATAACTACCTAACCATGTTTTTTGGAACTTAAGTTCTCTTCTGGTTTTCATATCAGTACGAACTTTGTGTTACGTCCGCAGTTTTTATTTTTGTGTCCAGCAGTCCTTTTCAATAAGTTTTGTGTACACAACTTGTTTACCCATAACTTGCCACCTTCATACTATATTGAGCTTTTTGCCTCCGATAAACGTTTTCGCGTATGTTATTGTGTTCGTGTGATCATAAGTTTTAATTGTTCATTATTTTATAGGAAACTGTTATTTTCCAGTTAAAAATTATTTCGGGAAAGATTTGAAAGCCTTTTCTATGTTCCCGTTAACCAAGCCAGTATTTGACCCGACTGATAATAGGTTCTGCCATTTTGATAACGAGCCAAGGAGATATTTTGTGCAAGTGCTGATAAAAATAAATTATTTGCGAGCTTAACGATTGGGAAATCGATGAGTGTTCCATGCGTCATTTCTATTGTGAAAAATAGTAAAACTCTGTACGAAGGTCAGGTTAGAGTTGACATCAGGTGATATGTCAGCTTGATTTATCTTTGTTCTTTCGCTTGAAACTAACGAACTCTTTTCCATTCCAGATCTTGTTCCTCTCACGTTTGGTGTCACATGTCCAAAAAACCCCATGTCATCTTATACTGAACGAGAAAAAATTTTATCGTCGGTTACCTGCACGAAACCGGTTGCTACGGACAACTCATGATCAGCAAATCCACCAACCTCCTCAATCGTTCAATAAGGGAATCGTGTTATTCTGTATCATGCAATGGACCAATCAGGAAACAATGTCACTTGTAACCTCACCATTGAAATCACAAGTGAGTTTTCTTCTCATTTCTCCTTGGCCACCACTGGTCTAGTTGGAGGCGCGCTTGGAATCTAGGATAATTGACTTGTTTAGATAACTGATCATTTGCTGTCCAAAATCGAAAAATCGGCCCCTTTCTCAAAAATCAGACACTACCGTCAAAATTAAAAAAAAAAAAAAATTTATCATACACGAGTTTCCAAATTTAAAAAATTGGCCGCAAGCGTCCAAAATCAGAACTCGGCCGCTACATTACTTACCTTGGAAGGTATCAAACAACAACAACCATATGAAACATATGTATGAACTGCGGTTATGAAACGTATATGTGCACGATCCTTCGCAGTAAAGCACTATTTGAGCAATAGTGAAAATCAGACCTGAAAAAAATTTCAGGCCTGTACGGGATTCGAACCACTGACCTCTGCGATACTAGTGCACATATACGTTTCATAACCGCAGTTCATACATATGTTTCATATGTTTGTTGTTGTTTGATTTATCATCTACGGGTTTATGTCGAATTAATTTGATGGCCTGCTCTCAGTTGGCTTGTTAGCTCAATTGGTAGAGCGCTGCACTAGTATCGCAGAGGTCAGTGGTTCGAATCCCGTACAGGCCTGAAACTTTTTTCAGGTCTGATTTTCCCTATTGCTCAAATAGTGATTTACTGCGAAGGATCGTGCACATATACCTTGGAAGGTATGTTAATATAAATCATGCCTCATGATCACCATTCTCGTTCCTTCTAGTACATTGTTACCTCCTTGATTTTTAGCCTCATGCACCAGCAAACTACAATCGTCCAAAAATCTTGGGAACACCACATCATTTTCAAATAAAGACAACAAAATTATCATATTTCTACTACTTATTGTTGTAAACATAACATTTCTTAGTATGTGACTCTGTAAATTATCAACATCACGAGCAGGACAATTGCAGGATAGTCTGTTCATACCTGGTAAAAAAAAAAAATAGAGTGCTTCTCAATTTGGCGACTTTGATGGCTCCTGGGTGACTTTAGCTCCGAGGTCTAAGGTTAGAGGTCTGGTTCAAGCCCCAGGGCAGACTAACACTCAGGGTCTTGATATAACTCAGGAGCATGCGCTACTTTTGCTATGACATCTGCAAAGGGTTAGACATTCTAGTCTTCTTAGAGAAGGACAATTAACACAAAAGGCCCCGTCTGCTGCATCTTCTCTGTACAAAAGAGCAGGTGCACGTTTAAGTAGCTCATGACTTTTCGCAAAGTGTAGAGAATGTAGCTCCCGATGTTGTGGTGTCGCCTTGTTATTGTTTAAAACAAGCCTCCATTTAAACCATTTATGTTCCTCTTGGGTTCATCCATAATTCCTGATCTATGATTTACCCTGCCTACATTTTCGGGCCATCGAATCTCAGCCCAAGACGTTCTTATCAGTTTAAATTCAGGTAGCCCTTGTCTCGAAACACTAGCCATTAATTATCCATTCAAAGTGCTTTGAAAAATGTTTTCTACTTTTTACCAAATTTTCCACAACAATTCATCGAAACACGATATATTAATCATTCAGACACTGATTCAAATGTTAATTTGTATTCTGCTTCATAAAAATTGCCTCATGGCACCGATGGCATGTACCTTATCAATGATTGGTGAAGCTATTGTTGTAGGGATTACGGCTAATTTTGTGCCGGACAAGTAGGTGGGATAAACATTTACCAAAATTTGAACTACCGACTGTTCCCTCTTAAGAACTTACTCATTGTTAAGGGGGTATAAGAATTAAATATCACGTTTACTTTTTAACCTTAGACTTGACCGCATGAAATAAACAATTGTATTCTGCATAATATATCTATGGGTCCCCCATAGGGTCACTTTGATAGTTTCATACGGCCAAGTAGTCTTGAGGTAAATCCGAGCGCTGTGATTAGTTTTTACTCGGTTGGGATTTTGCCATACGGACCGTTTTCGCGGAAACGGTCGTAGGCCGTGTATTCCGACGTATTGTCACGTGCACGCATGTCGCGTGCACGCATGCGCCGTTCAGTAAGTCACCACGAGGTTTTTTCTACTGGCTTTTCCTCCATGTTTGTTTTAAACTTTTACCGTCGGTTTTCCTTAAATAAAGGATCAATTTTTTTTCAAATTGCAATGCGCCTGAACACCGTGTATTTTTGTTCTCGAAAATCGGCAAATTTTGGTCAGACTGCCCTCTAATAAATCATTTCGTATTAACCTCACTTGCTCAAAGTGTCCTGGGGCATATTGGCCCTCATTGGGTTTGGATGGACCGAACGTTGCAGGGTCTGTACTGCGACGACCTATAAGTGTGATGGAGAGTTGCAAATTCATGATAAAACATGCTTTATTTTTTGTGGGTGTTGTGCTTCTTTGCTCTATCCATTTTAATTTCCGCGACGAAAAGCCATTTTCAAAGCTGTGAGGTTTTCCTCTTTTGACAAATGTTCACAATTCAAAATGAAAAAGGTCAAGAAGAACATTGCAATCGAAAGCTTCAGAAAACACATAAGTTGACTATTTTATGATCGAACAAAAGTCCATGTGACTTGTCTACGTCTTAAACAGAGTCATCAAACCGGAGGGAACGACGTACACGGCAACCTCACCAACGGATCTAAACCAAAGATGTACATAAAGATTTTTGGCCCGGGGGAGGGGGAAGAAAAATGAAACAAGCGCCTGGGATACAAAACTGAAGCCGCTGCTAAAGTTTGGCACTCTCTTCGAGTTTCACCCAGTATAATAAAAAACAAGATAACGAGCTTGCCAAAGGAGTGACGCTAAAACAAATCATGCTTGAATAATCTGGGTGGGGAGGGGCCACTGCACGCTCCAAAAGTAAAATCGAAAGATAATAACCACACAAGTATCTATTTGATGCAAAAACATGTCCGTGTATTTGAAAAAAACATCATCTCTTACGATCTCACATTTGACCGCAAACAAATATATAAACTTATGTAAGCTCTCACAAAAGGCTAATGCATATATAGTCCGTCATTATTCTAAAGATCGGTGAACTGAGATGCACTGAGTCGAAATCAACCATTACTAGACCTAATCATCCCGATTAAACGAAGCTTCTCGTACACTCTGTAGTTAACGCGCGACATTCATCTAAGAATGTATGAGAAAATAATAAATAAAGCGTTTATGTCTCCACTTCAACGAAATTTCAAATTCTAAGGTAATATCACAAGGACTCTCTTAATCTATTACAATACTTTGAAACTTCTCAGACTGAGATCTACAGTGCTATTGAGTCCTGAGCTATTCATTTGGAAACCTTGTAAATTATACTCCTTCTTACAGGAGGAGCCTGTTTTTAGTTTAAGTTCCATCAAATATAAAACATAACGAAACCACCAGGCTATCTTTTACTTTATAAAGTTACGTTGCTGATAAGAAGAGAGTGATATGTACACAAGCCAATCAATCAAAAGTCATAATTCAGAAGAAGCAGCACTATATGGCGATTCATAAACGATTTTGTCCTGAACGTGGGACTTCAAGCAAGGAAACGTCTTTAACCTGTCTCCGATCACAGAGTTTGCAGATCAGGATACAAGAAGCTCAAATGATATCAAATATAGCGAAAATATCAAAACGGTCTAGATTCTGGCGATACTTCTCCAGCAAAGGGCCAGCAACGTCTAAAAAGAATTAAAGGCCTTCGCCGTTTTTAAATTAGCCCAGTTTCTAGACTATCTACAAGTCCATCCTTTCTTCTTTTCAAAGCAGCTTAAACCTTAATTCACGACGCACCTCCTTTTCTGTTGTAGCCGAGAGAAGTTCCTCCTGACCTCTCGTACCCTAACATGATCTTGACGGTATCTCGAAATAAAAATTACCAGTGCACGATCAAAACAATGCCTGGCCTGTTGGAGTTCGCTCAGGTCACTGTGCAAATTACCCAGATTGTTGTAATAGGCTGCAACATCAACATGATCGGGTCCAAGCTTCTTCAGACGAATCTCCAGTGATTGATTATAGTAGTCTTTTGCTTGATCTGTTTCGCCCAGCGCTTTGTGTAAAATACCCAGATTGTTGTAAGAGGTTGCAACATCAACATGATCAGGTCCTAGCTTCTTCAGAAGAATCTCCAGTGCACGCTTATAGTAGTCTTTTGCTTGATCTGTTTCGCCCAGGTCACTGTGTAAACTACCCATATTGTTGTAAGAGGCTGCAACATCAACATGATCAGGTCCAAGCTTCTTCAGACGAATCTCCAGTGATTGATTATAGTAGTCTTTTGCTTGATCTGTTTCGCCCAGCGCTTTGTGTAAAATACCCAGATTGTTGTAAGAGGTTGCAACATCAACATGATCAGGTCCTAGCTTCTTCAGAAGAATCTCCAGTGCACGCTTATAGTAGTCTTTTGCTTGATCTGTTTCGCCCAGGTCACTGTGTAAACTACCCAGATTGTTGTAAGAGGCTGCAACATGAACATGATCAGGTCCTAGCTTCCTCAGAAGAATCTCCAGTGCACGCTTATAGTAGTCTTTTGCTTGATCTGTTTCACCCAGGTCACTGTGTAAACTACCCAGATTGTTGTAAAAGGCTGCATCATCAAAATGATCAGGTCCAAGCTTCTTCAGACGAATCTCCAGTGATTGATTATAGTACTCTTTTGCTTGATCTGTTTCGCTCAGCGCTTTGTGTAAAATACCCAGATTGTTTTAAGAGGTTGCAACATCAACATGATCAGGTCCAAGCTTCTTCAGAAGAATCTCCCATGCACGCTTATAGTAGTCTTTTGCTTGATCGATTTCGCCCAGGTCACTGTGTAAACTACCCAGATTGTTGTAAGAGGCTGCAACTTTAACATGATCAGGTCCAAGCTTCTTCAGACGAGTCTCCAGTGCACCTTTATAGTAGTCTTTTGCTTGATCTGTTTCGCCTAGGTCACTGTGTAAACTACCCAGATTGTTCTAAGAGGTTGTAACATCTACATGATGAGGTCCTACCTTCTTCAGAAGAATCTCCAGTGCACGCTTATAGTAGTCTTTTGCTTGATCTGTTTCGCCCAGGTCACTGTGTAAACTACCCAGATTGTTCTAAGAGGTTGTAACATCTACATGATGAGGTCCTACCTTCTTCAGAAGAATCTCCACTGCACTCTTATAGTAGTCTTTTGCTTGATCTGTTTCGCCCAGGTCACTGTGTAAACTACCCAGATTATTGTAAGAGGCTGCAACATCAACATGATCAGGTCCAAGCTTCTTCAGACGAATCTCCAGTGATTGATTATAGTAGTCTTTTGCTTGATCTGTTTCGCCCAGCGCTTTGTCTAAAGTACCCAGATTGTTCTAAGAGGTTGCAACATCAACATGATCAGGTCCTAGCTTCTTTAGATGAATCTCCAGTGCACGCTTATAGTAGTCTTTTGCTTGATCTGTTTCGCCCAGGTCACTGTGTAAGCTACCCAGATTGTTGTAAGAGGCCGCAACTTTAACATGATCAGGTCCAAACTTCTTTAGACGAATCTCCAGTGCACGCTTATAGTAGTCTTTTGCTTGATCCGTTTCGCCCAGGTCACTGTGTAAACTACCCAGATTGTTGTAAGAGGCTGCAACATCAACATGAACAGGTCCAAGCTTCTTCAGACGAATCTCCAGTGCACGCTTATAGTAGTCTTTTGCTTGATCTGTTTCGCCCAGCGCTTTGTGTAAAATACCCAGATTGTTGTAAGAGCCTGCAACATGAACATGATCAGGTCCTACCTTCTTTAGAAGAATCTCCAGTGCACGCTTATAGTAGTCTTTTGCTTGATCTGTTTCGCCCAGGTCACTGTGTAAACGACCCATATTGTTGTAAGAGGCTGCAACATCAACATGATCAGGTCCAAGCTTCTTCAGACGAATCTCCAGTGATTGATTATAGTAGTCTTTTGCTTGATCTGTTTCGCCCAGCGCTTTGTGTAAAATACCCAGATTGTTGTAAGAGGCTGCAATACGAACATGATCAGGTCCTACCTTCTTTAGAATAATCTCCAGTGCACGCTTATAGTAGTCTTTTGCTTGATCTGTTTCGCCCAGGTCACTGTGTAGACTACCCAGATTGTTGTAAGAGGATGCAACATCAACATGATCAGGTCCAAGCTTCTTCAGACGAATCTCCAGTGCACGCTTATAGTAGTCTTTTGCTTGATCTGTCTCGCCCAGCGCTTTGTGTAAAATACCCAGATTGTTGTAAGAGGTTGCAACATCAACATGATCAGGTCCTAGCTTCTTTAGAAGAATCTCCAGTGCACGCTTAAAGTAGTCTTTTCCTTGATCTGTTTCGCCCAGGTCACTGTGTAGACCACCCAGATTGTTGTAAGAGGCTGCAACATTAACATGATCAGGTCCAAGCTTCCTCAGACGAATCTCCAGTGATTGATTATAGTAGTCTTTTACTTGATCTGTTTCGCCCAGCGCTCTGTGTAAAGTACCCAGACTGTTGTAAGAGTTTGCAACATCAACATGATCAGGTCCTAGCTTCTTTAGAAGAATCTCCAGTGCACGCTTATAGTAGTCTTTTGCTTGATCTGTTTCGCCCAGGGCACTGTGTAAACTACCCATATTGTTGTAAGAGGCTGCAACATCAACATGATCAGGTCCAAGCTTCTTCAGACGAATCTCCAGTGCACGCTTATAGTAGTCTTTTGCTTGATCTGTTTCGCCCAGCACTTTGTGTAAAATACCCAGATTGTTGTAAGAGGATGCAACATCAACATGATCAGGTCCTAGCTTCTTCAGACGAATCTCCAGTGCACGCCTATAGTAGTCTTTTGCTTGATCTGTTTCGCCCAGTTCACTGTGTAAACGACCCAGATTGTTGTAAGAGGATGCAACATCAACATGATCAGGTCCCAGTTTCTTCAGACGAATCTCCAGTGCATGATTATAGTAGTCTTCTGCTTGGTGCGTTTTGCCCAGCTCGTTGTGTACAATACCCAAGTTGCTGTAACATGCTGCTTTTATCAGGTCCTCTCCTTCGTGACTTGTTTCAATCATTTTTAACAGCAATTTATAAAAGACTAACGCTGCTCCAAACTCACTGTGGTCATGGCACATGTCACCGAGGGTGCAAAGGCCACCAGCGTAAGAACTCAAAGACTTAAGTGCTCTTTCGTAGAATTCTGGCTTTTCTCTTCTAATTACCACTTGTTCAAGTTTTAAGCTTAACATCTTTAAATGGGGAGCTAATTTTGTTCCCACATCAATGGAAGCTAATTTTTCGAATTTTGAGAATGACACTACAGCCCCATATACCACTTCGTAAACTTCATCCTTTGTCCAATCTTTCGTCGCAGATTTAATAACATCGTGAACAATACCATGAGCTCGAATATAGACACCACTCACTTTTTCTTCTTCTTCCTCTTCTTGTTCCTCTTCTTCTTTTTCTTCAATCAGCAATAATGAACATTGATTCATTCTCATTCTCATCATATCTTCATCTTCAAAATCTTCATCTACTGCTCTGACGTACTCGATAACAGCTTCTTGAAGGATCGGCTGTAATGCACACACAGAGAGAAAATTGAAGATGTGATGGAAAATTATATCGTCCGCCATCGCCTTTTCGACAGCGAGTGTTATTACTTTGGTCATGGAGTTTGGATAGCTTGGATTGCTCTCAGCAAGTCTGATTTCAGTAGCACTTCGTTTCCCCTCTTCCAATTTCTTCAGGTAGTCGCTCCAGCCAAATTTCGAGGATACCTTACTCTGACGAACTTGTCGCACATACGTGGCTGCAGCCGCTAGGGCAAGTGGCTGGTAGTCTAATACCTTAGCAACTTCTTTCTCTATGTCATTAATTGGGATATCAGAAAGAATGCTCAGCAAAGAGCATGCGTCGTTAGGTTGCATTCCTGCGCTGACGGAAAGGTTTTGTACGGAAGAGCTTGTTAACGGCATAGACGCAGTGCCCTGCGTTGTTATTAGCATCTGGCCACTTGCCCACACCTCGTTTCCTGCATCAGGCAAAAGACCGCTTGAAAGAGAGTTCCCATTATCAACTACCACCAGCCATGAAGTGTAATGCTTAATTTTTGCACTTATTAGGGACTTGAGATATGAAATCTTGTCGTCGGTGTTCAAATCCTTCGAGCCGTAAGTGTTTGTTATTTCATATCCGGGACATTTGCAATGTTGAGCAAAATCGACATACGAGTTCAAAATTGTTTCTGGGCTTTCAGCATTCAGTGTCATGACAAATGAAGCTGCGGAAGGTGTTTCTTTGACTTCGTCGTAGAATCGCTTGGCTGCTAAACGGGCCAGCTGAGATTTGCCACTTCCTGGATTTCCTGACAAATACAGTATGCTCATCCCATCATCGGTGCGTTTTAATGTTTGCAGGTTTCGCATAATTTCATCAACTTCAGATTCTCGAGCAGCGATGACGTGTGTTGGTTTAGGAGGGAGAATGCAAAATGGAGAGACATCTGCGTGTAACTGTTCTTGCAAGGCAAGCCTCTGTTCTTCTTTTACTTGAAGTACCTTTTCTTTCTCTTGAAGCTCTTTTTCTTTTCCTTTAAGTTCCTTTTCCTTCTCTTTAAGTTTTTGTCTCAGGTCGTTAACCTCCCTTAAAACTTCACTTAACTCCTCTGTGGGGAAGGCTGTTTGATTTTGGACTTCATTGATTTTTAATGTGGGAAGACCGAGGGCGACGAATGCAGTTTTCACCCGCGATATAACAATATTGAAATATCCGTCAGAGAGTTGGCCTGCTTCGTCATGTGCGATTTCATTCCGAATATTTCTTATATCAACTATGTTTGATCGAACCACTGAATTGAGACCGTGGATACAATCTGAAAAAAGAATAGCGTAAAACAGCATGGTACAATCCCATTCAGCTCTATCGCCATTTTTCATGGTTGATAACAGCCGTGCGTTTTTTTTTCTGTTCTTTAGGGACTCCCCATTCCAAAAGTCCAGTCCATTTTTAGGTTGATCTTTCCATTCTCCTAGTCTTGTCTTGTGGCGACTGTCCCATTCTTGTTTAAAGATTGTTCGCAGACCCTCTGTTATAATATCAGTGACAACGTAACAAATCCTGAAGTAATTTAGCTGCTCTTCCGTGTATTCAAATGCAGCGGCCATCTCTTGTTTGAACCTGCGCAAAACCAAAGTTTTGTTAATGGGCATCAGGGTTGTCTTTGCAAATAGTATATGTGTCAAGATCTAGCGATACGCGCTTAGACATGTTTTTTTTAGGAAAGGGGTGGGTCAAAAACAAGGAAGTCTATTTCCTTTATTCACAGGGTGGAGCTAAATTGACGCCAGGACTAGGGATATGAAGGAAAATTGAGCAGCAAAGAATCAAGGCTACTTTTTAACAACTTCACATCATTTTTTTTCTCAATTTAATTTGAATGTATCAACAAAGCTGAAATGGTAAATTGGCCACCGTTACGATTATAAAAGCTGACGTTTCGAGCGTTAGCTCTTCGTCGGAGCGAAGGGCTAACGCTCGAAACGTCAGCTTTTATAATCGTAACAGTGGCCAATTTACCATTTCAACTTTGTTGATATATTCAAATTATTTCGTTACCCCCACCGACGCAGCCCCAAACAGTTTCTTTAGAAACTATCAGCCTTTATTTTTTTGGCTCATCCGAAGAAGCAAACGAAGTTAACTCTGATTTTACTAATTTTTGTTCAAATATGCGACTTAAGGAAAATCGATCACCTACCTCGTCAATTCCGCGTTAACTTTCCTGCAAAAACTGATACCGCACGAGTCCCTCGTCAGGTAATGAATTTTCCTATAACAGAGAAAATGTTTAAAGCATCAGGAATACTGTCTAAGTCTGAGAACTGATGGTCAAAGTCAATAATTTCTAAGCTATACGAATTTTTTTCCGTCTTTTCAGTTTATTTTTTTTTGCGTCCGAGGTAATTAGTTATGATAATCTTACTTAATAAGGTCTCTTAACATTGAATTCCATTCTCTCAGCTCACTTTCTAGTGATCAATAAAGAATCGCTTCTCACTTCATTCAAGTATGATAGCGTTAAGTAAAAACCAGCCATCACTCTTAGATAAATACTAGAGAACTTTGCCAACCTGAGCCGAAATAAATTCCCAGCGTACTGTATAAAATGATACACACCACACGTGACGGTTAACTTTAATTTACGTCAACTCGTGAACTGAGGTTTCTTCACGAATGGAAATTATCACTCTGATTCTATAGATCGATAACACAACCAAATTCAGAGAAAAAAGTTATCTGGAACTCACTTGAATCAGTAACTTAGATAATACATACCGTTCTGGAAGTTTGGGAAACCTTTGGAATACTTAAACTGTCTGCGTTCAAAGGTTGAATAGTTAAGAATCACATGCGTTTAAAGCTACACACAGCAGCATATCCGGTGTTTTATGTATCATAAGCTAAATAACGCTGCAATTGTGATTGGTTCTTACCAATGATCGACTGGAGGACAGACGTATTTATCATATAAAACAATCAGAATTCTAGCGCATTAGATCATATCCACATGTATTTTGCGCTATATAAGTAATAATAAATTGAATAATAGATCATCCATGATGCCGTGGGTCTGTTTAGTAATAGATCACAGAAGACGTCAAAATAGTAAGAACATCAGTGACACACTCTGCTGTGCCTCACGTGACACTTTTGTCATCTATTATTGAACAGATACATGGCAACATGTCATCTATTTTTCTTTTGTTTGAGAAGTATTAAGAATAGTTTGTTTTGATTTCTGATCCATCACCTCTTACCGCAAAGTAACACGGAGATTTGAACGACTTTGATCTGATTAGTAAATGAATATTACAAATTCTCATGCTGTTCGACAATCTAGACGGCTCCTAACAGCGGAAGGAAGCCTTCTGCATTTAGTGCTGCCACAGATCTGCTCTGGGTTTCTGTTGCTTGAGGTTTCTTTCGCAAGAATTTTCAAATCTATTTACTTTTTGTTCACGGCTTATGTAACTGTTATCAGTCAAGGCTTACTTTCACGGCAAGTGATCTGTAATGAAAGATAAGTGAAAATGACAAAACGGGGTCTGTGTTAAAAGTTGGTAGAGAGACAGAATTCTTTCCAGCCTGAGCCAAGAGATATATTTGACATAATAAGCGTTCTTTTATGCAATATTGACGTTTGGAACAAGTTTAAGAAGACATTTCACGAAAAGCACTTTTGTTGAGGGGTTTTACCACTCGCTTGGCAAATTAACAAGAGGTACTGAGACTCTCTAATTTTCTTCTTTATTCTCTCTCTTGTTCCACTGCTTATTTCTACTACTTTCAGCAAGGAGTGCTCCAGTATTAAATACAAAAATCACAGACATGTCTGGGCTAGCTAACCGTGGGAACTTCCAAAACAGGATGTTCAGTGTGGGTAAAACTCAAGGTCAGTTTTACCAACTCAAACATGACCACCTAGCAAACTAGTTATCTTCAACCATAACAAAGGATTAAAATGTCTAGCACGGTAAGTGCTGAGCCAAGTTCAAAATAGCACGTAGGGGCGAAAAGGAGAGACTTAATAAAACAAAAGGTAAACCTAAAAATGCTTGAAATAACGAGCCTTGAAAACGCTCTACAACACTTGTTTTGTTCGCTATTTATTTCGTTTCTTCTTCATCTCACGGACATTAGATCTCAAAGCTTCAAAGGCTTTGGCAGTTTGTTCGCAGCTGGATTATCCCACTGAGTTCTGGAACTATCACTACAGTGCTGGTATACTGTGGCAATGCAGTGCTGGTATACTGCGGCACTGCAGTGCTGGTATACTGTGGCACTTCAGTGCTGGTATACTGTGACACTACAGTGCTGGTATACTGTAGCACTAAACAGAGTTTTATCTCTTGAGGTCCTCTTATCTCTTCCACCTCTAGTCCTTAAAATGGATGATTCTCCCAGCAAAATTTCTGGAGTTTTAATGAAGTTGTGGCAGCCGTAATCCGCTGCTTTTTGCCCCTTGCGTTTTTCATAATTACTGTCAACTTTGCTAAACAGTTCCGTCTTTTGTTCATTTGATACGGTCAGCATATTAGACAATGGATCGTATTAGTTAGAGTATCAAAAGAACGTAAGGTCACAAACATCTCTTTTCTAACCTAAAGCGACGATAGCAGAAGTCGCAGTGCAATTTTATCTTTTTGCTAAAATAGTTTTCTGTATTACGCTCCTTCTCCTGCGGCGTGTTTCGTATCAAGATAAGTATTCTACAATGTTCGCTTGTTTCTTTTTCGTTTGAAACGAGTTGTATCTGCTACGCATAACTTTCAGGTAAGTGAATTAAAGTTTGCTTCACGTTGTCAAAGTTCTAGAAACTTTTCGTGAGGTAATAATACTTTATCAGCAATAAAGAATATATGCTGCTTTCTGTAGTCAACAAAACACTTGAGGAACTCGCATGCGAAAGCTAATCTGGCTTCGTCGCAATGCACATAAATCACGTCTCTAGGCAAGACAGCACAAGAGACTTCGAGAGATTTCATTGGAAGGCCGCACAATACTTATAAAGCGATGATCAAATAATTTTGACGCCATATAAATGGGCCATTTGAACTGGTTTATTTTTGCTGAAGTAAGAAAGACAGGTTTTTGGGTTACGTCAGTTAAGAGAAAATAGTTTGTATTTTCCTGGTTACTTTTCTTTACACTCACTCAAACAAGCTTTGATCGTTGAAAAATATCAACTTGAATGAAAGGATGACTTAAACTGAAAATAGAGCTGGTAAAGACCTTCTTCAGCTTGAGCTAAGAAATCCATTTGAAATAAGAAGCAACCTGCTTTGGAGTATTGAAGATATTCGGTGCCCGACCAAACATAGAAGTTCTTTTGTTGAGTTGATAAACTCAGAATATTAGATTAAAGAAATTACAAAGCATAACAAAATAACATCAATAACATTTTCACTGATGTAGGGGAATTTGCGTTAAGGAAGATGGGAGAAATCACGGTTAAATTTCATCTTGTTACGGTCTCATGAAGCTCCTTCTCTTCCAATATAGCAATTCTAGGAAGTAATTTTCGTTTGAAAAGAGTTGTATCTGCTACTCATAAATTTCATGCAAATGAAACTAAGGTACTTGCTCCTGTCAAGTTTTGGAAACTTTTTGGTGGTGATTGATCATCTGCGATAAAGAATATAGGCTGCTTTCTGTAGTCAACAAAACACTCGACGAACGCGAAAGCGAAAACTTCTTTGGCCTTCAGGCAGAACACCTTATCTACCTCCCTAAATAGCTGCACTCTGCAAGTTTAATATCAATTGTTTTACTGATAACTATTGAATTTGCTTTGGTTTGATTCTTTGTCCATCATCTCTCCGCAGCAAACAACACTAGGATGTGCCTCGACACGTGAACCTTCATTATTTTTCGAAGTTCTTTCGCTCTACAAAAGTCTGGAAAATTCGTCTTTAAGTTGGGTACGATAACCTTACTTAGCGTGGAAGAAGTGAGACGGGGGGGCAAGATTGAGCTTACCCCATCCCCACTCCCTCCCTGTTCACATTAAAATACAATTCCATATGTATTATTTGCTTCTATACCATTCCGAAAGAATATTGTACACCGCACCGCAATGCGCTATATAAGTAAAATAATAAAGTTGTTATAATCATTATCATTAAGTGATAGTTACCTCCAAATGTGATTCACATGAAATCGATGCCAGTGATTTGTCCAACATACACAAATAGAAACACTGAAACAAAAAATGCGTGCGTAAGACTACGCAATCGGAAAGAGAATAAGTAAGAAAGAAAACCGACGCAAGGACAATATGAGCTATTTAGAAGCTAATAACCAAGAACATGAAAGTGAAACTGATTAGTTACATACTGTGACCTTCAGAAATAATCTCTAGACATTGCATCATTTTTTATGGCACCTTTAAAGCCACAAACGTCAGACTTGCGATTTCTGCGCTGATCCGTTGAGTTTATGAGCAGAGCTACTTAATGGGGGTTGAGTCAAATTATAGAGCAAATCTAAATTCTGTTCGAGAATGTGTTGATCAAAGTCCTTTTCAGAGCAGCAACAAGGATAAGACTCCACAGTTAAGCCTCTGTAGAGAATGTAAATATCTCTTGTCTGAAACAACTACTAAAATCGGTTCTGAATTTCGTTTAGGCGTCAAAATTCCAACCAGACAAGACAAGAAACTTAAAATTGCTCATCCGCAACCAGCCTTCAACTTGTAAACAGGAACACGAAAGTGAAACCAGTGTGTTACCTATTGTGACCTTAGCCTTGAAATAATAATCCCATGACACGCGTCTTTTAACAGCAAATGCGCTGATCCGTTACGTGTAAATAGAACTATTTCATCGGAATGGGGGACGTTGGAGGAGGTAAGTCAAAAAATGAAAAAGTGGTAGAGCAAAGCACATCAGTTCTTCCCCTGTCCCTTAGGCAATATTTCAAGAAATTCTCGAAGCGGTTCTATTAATACAAAGCAGATAAAGGGCAACATTAGGGGAATACTAAACGTTGAATGATTTACCGCCTGCTCTCGTGTTTGGTGTGATATTTCAAGTAATAGGAGTCAGTAAGTAATCTTGAACAGAGGTCAACCATATTCGAATGTCCTCTTCTAGAACGTTCTGATTAAAGTCCCTTTACCAAACGGCATTGTAACAATTTATGAAGTAAAAAATGATAAAAGCACTAAACTGAGCCTTTCACCGAAAGGAAAATTTTTGAACGAACAGTTTAGTATTCAGTTCACCGGTTATCTTCAGCGAAAACATTCAGCATTTTCTTTATAGTAAAATTTAGAGCCAGCTGAAAGTATATAGGGTTAGAAAATTAGGGGGGAAACGTGTCTGGAAAACGATGATGCAGAGAAGATCTTAATCGACTGCGGAGTTGTCTGTGTCAATTTCTTTCTACGGTTTTACCTTAGACAACATACATTCGAAAATCTTCCCATCTTCAAAACATACCTAACGTGCTTATTGGCAAGAAACTTAACGATCTTCGTTCGTGATCAATCTCGAGAGCAAAGACATGTAGCTCTTGTTGTTGTCCAAAGATAGGTAGATGTTTAGTTTAAATTTCATGATTGGCAAGTACTGGCCCTTTACGGAAACAACTAAATTACGCTCTGACATAATGTACTTACCAGTGAGACTTATTTCAGTGCCTTGAGGAACACAGTAAGGTTGTTAAATGCTATTGTTGATCTGATCATCTTTTCACTGCCGTTTTAGATCGTGATGGGCTGGCACGAACAATAAAGACTCCAGACCGTTTCCTTGCTATCGAAACGTTCCAATTTACATCGGAGGAAAAAACAAAGCGAAATAAGCGATGAGGTTTTTCATTCACCAAATAAAGAATCGCTGTACATCCGTCCGGTTAAGAGACTTTCTTATACAACTACACCAAGACGAGTACAAATAACGCCATAGACGAGTACAAATATCACGCGGTATTTGTACTCGTCTATTGTAGTACCGGTTAAACAGGTTTTCTCGCATCGGGCGAGCGAAGAATTGTGGTTACGAAAAAAAAAAAATAAGCAAGGGGCGAACAATTTGAATCATATTTCCGACGAAAAAGAGTCAAAATGGCTAGCAAATATAGGTCCAAGTTCATTAGATGAATCGAACGAAGAAAAACAGCTTGACGACCAGAAAATTTCTTCATTAATGAAGAAAATAGAAACAGCAGCACAACAACGCGCCAATTCCGTTCCGCTTCGCATACTTCTGTCACGCACTCCTCGCAAATAAAATCCGCGAAATTCGCCCGCACTGAAATAACAGTTTGGCGTGTTGGATAATAAATAACTCATTAGACATTTGGTTGTGTAGTATCGCTGAGTATTTTTACGAGTTGTGCCGCATTTTGACGAGCCCGTAGGGCGAGTCAAAATACAAATAACTCGTAAAAATACTCAGCGATACTTCACAACAAAACGTCTAAAAAGATCTATATATTTCGCGAAATGAATGAGGGACAAATTCCCAAATTGTTTTCTACAAAATGAAATCGACTTAGCTGTTGGTAAATGTTTAAAATGGAGCAGGCCTAAACTCGTTCATAGAGCCGTTAAGTATAACACTTCGCGCACACGAGCATGGATTTGTGACAAAACTCTTAATGGTTCGTACACTGAGTTATAGTCTTGTTGTATACAGACACTTAATTGCTTCTCAATCTAGATTACAAATGATCTAGTCTTACCTCTTTGAGGATTTCAGGGGCTATTGAAGCTTTGCATCGATGTATTTCTCCAGAAAAAAAAGCAAGACTCCTTTCGAAGGTGAACAGGGCACCAAACCGAAAGCCACTAAAGATTATTGCGAAACATACCTGATGACACAGTGTCTATTTTTACACCTGATCTGCGCGTGATCTCATCAGAAATAAAACAGCAGAACATTGACTTGTTGGGTAAGGTTATAGGGTTAGGAGTGGGATGGTCATTTAGGAAGCTTCATTGTTTTGGGCTTCAAAGACAAGCCAACCTATTACAGCAGTGTTTTACATGTTTGACAAGTTCTTTTTTTTCGAAGGAGCGCTTTGCTCGTTGGCGAAAGTTAAAAGGTCCATCGACTTCACACTACCTTTAAGTCATCCCTACATTCAGGGGTGGTGACTTTCGTTGAGTCGGAGGGGATAAAACACTGTGCCCGTGATAGAGCTACAAGAAAAGTATTATTATAAGTGGCCCATTATACGTTAAAACAAATATTTATAAACGGAAAACGCAGTTTTTCACCGGAATTAAAGGTCACGTTAACCGGTATCTTCGCAGAGGAAGTCAGCAAAAGACCTTTTATCCCACTCCTTACGGGTAATTAAAAAGTTATTTAGACAGAAACTTTCCACCGCTATAACCAATAACTTTTATTAGGCTTTCTAACACAAAAGAAATCAATTTTTGGTTGGCACTTTTTAAAAGCTTGAAAATAGAACTATTTTCTCTTTTTTTAATGGGGTCAGTTAGTCCGAGAGTACCTAGAAAACATTGCACATCTGAAAATCATTCATTTAGAATCAATAAAAATATCCTTTTACAAGAGGAGGTAGAGAAATAAATTTACTTTACAGTTTTAATGTGATCTGCATGATAGAAAATAAAGGTGAAAAATTCACCGTGAAAAGTATTTAATAAATCTTCTGGAGCCTTGATTCAAGGCTGGTATTCTTAACAAAGTTTTCCCACCTCTAGTCCTTAAAACAATGGATGATTCTCCCAGCAAAATTCAAGTCACAAACATCAAGTCACAAACATCTCTAACTTAAAGCGACGATAGCAGAAGTCGCAGTGCAATTCTATCTTTTTGCTAAACTAGTTTTTTGTATTATGCTCCCTCTCCTGCAGCGTGTTTCGTATCAAGATAAGTATTCTACAATGTTCGCTTGTTTCTTTTTCGTTTGAAACGAGTTCTATCTGTTACGCATAACTTTCAGGTAAGTGAATTAAAGTTTGCTTCACGTTGTCAAAGTTCTAGAAACTTTTCGGGAGGTAATAATACTTTATCAGCGATAAAGAATATAGGTTGCTTTCTGTAGTCAACAAAACACTTGAAGAACTCGCATGCGAAAGCTAATCTGGCTTCGTCGCAATGCACATTAATCACGTCTCTAAGCAAGACAGGATAAGAGACTTCGAGAGATTTCATTGGAAGGCCGCACAATACTTATAAAGCGATGATCGAATAATTATGACGCCATATCAATGGGCCATTTGAACTGCTTTTGTTTTGCTGAAGTAAGAAAGACAGGTTTTTGGGTTACGTCGAACAGTTAATAGAAAATAGTTTGTATTTTCCTGGTTACGTTTCTTTGCAATCACCCAAACAAACTTTGATCGTTGAAAAATAGTCAACTTCAATGAAAGGATGACTTAAACTGAAAATAGAGCTGGTAAAGACCTTCTCCAGCTTGATCTAAGAAATCCATTTGAAACAAGAAGCAACCTGCTTTGAAGTAACGAAGATATTCGGTGCCCAACCAAACATGGGAGTTCTTTTGTTGAGTATACATTTTCATTGATTTAGGGGAATTTGTGTTAAGGAAGATGGAAGAAATCACAGTTAAATTTCATCTTGTTACGGTCTCATGAAGCTCCTTCTCTTCCAATATAGCAGTTCTAGGAAGTATTTTTCGTTTGAATAGAGTTGTATCTGCTACTCATAACTTTCATGCAAATGAAATTATGATACTTGCTGCTGCCAAGTTTTGGAAACCTTTCGTGAGGTGGTGATTTATCATTGCTATAAAAAATATAGACTGCTTTCTGTATTCAACAGAACACTGATATTACTGCACCCTGCAGGTTTAATATCAAATGTTTTACCGACAACTATTGAATTCACTTTGGTTTGATCCGTGTTCCATTATCTGTCCGCCGCAAAATAACACTTTGATTCGCTCTACAAAAGTCTGAAAAATTATTCGCTGATGTGAGTGAAATAACCCGTACTTAGCTTAAAAAGTGAAAGGGAGAAAAGATGGAGCCTATCCACCCCCTCCCCCCCCCCATCTCTCTCGGTCCTCCCTGTTTCACTATTTAATTACAATTCCTTAAGTAACATTTTCTTCTATGCCAGCTCGAAAGAGTATTGGTATAAATTAGACGCGTCTAACGCGCTAGATAAGTAAAATAATAAAGTTATTATTATCATTGTTACAAAGCGATAGTTAGTTCCAAATGCGACTTACATGAAATCTTTGCCAGTGGTTTATCAAATGTACACAGGTAGAAACACTGAGACAAACAGAATGCGTGCCAAATGCAATCGAAAAGAGAGGCTGGAAATAAAAAGCACAAAAGAAAACCGACCCGAGGACAATATGAACGTTCTTCTCGTAGTCTGGATACATGGATAATAACAACGCGCAAAACTGACACGATTAGCTTGATATCGGCGCGGATGAAATGCGAGGGGACCCGCACTGAGAGCCTAAGCGATTCAGTTGACGTTGAAATATTTTTTGCTGCAGTTCTCTTCGTAAACTTCAGGATCAAGAATTACAATTGAGGCGATCGAGTCATAAGTATCTACGGGGATAGGACTTTAACGATTACAGGCAAAGAAATATAGTTTTTCCAGTCTATTTATCTTACATCATCTTCAAAACATACCCAATATAATGAATGGTAAGGAGGTACGTGATCCTCTATCCCGAGCGAAGACTGGTATCTCTTAATGTTTTCTAAAAGGGAATGGTAGATAATTCGTTTCAGTTTCATAATAAGCAATCCTGGTCCGCAACAACTAAATTACACAATGACGCAATGTACTTACCAGCGAGGCTTGTCCTAGTGCCTTGAGGAAAAAATAATGCTGATTGATGCTATTATTTGTCTTAGGATCTTTTCATTGCTGTTGTGGAACGTGATCGGCTCGCCCGAAGAAGACTCCTAGCCGTTTGCTTGCAATCGGAACGTACTTATCTACATCGGAGGTGAAAACAAAGTGAATTAAGCGACAAAACTTCAATATAAATATATTTAACGGCAATGAAGAGCAAGATACCTTCTATACTTCTATACTTCTATTTATGGGATTGAAAAAGAACTCAAATATTACCCTATATATCCTGCTTCAAATTAAAGGTTTAAAATAAGTTTGAAATTGAAAACTATGTGTGTATGAAGAATAATACTTTAGATAAATTTCATAAAAAGTGGCTAATAAATAAGTGACTGGTTAAGCTAATTGCAATACTAGAAGTAGTAATATCTGTGTTAGTATGTTATAGTATAGTGCATTATAATTCTGAAAAACTAGTAACAGTGGTACTTAGTAGTAATATTAGTTTAATAATTTAGTAATAACAGTGCGTAGTGTACCAATTTAAATGTAACCTGTGTGATACAGGGAGCTATGTTGGTTACACACGTGGGCATTTATATGCCCGCGTGGATAGCCATAAGAGCACGTCATCTTCAGTACGCAAGCACGACGACATCGACCAGGTAGGTGCTGTCCCTGGGGACCTTCTTAGCTGTTTCAAATTTCTCAAGAAGTGCATGAACAAATTCGATTGTCTTGTCAACGAGATGCTTTACATCAAACAATTAACACCGAGTTGGAACGTGCAAACGGATTCTATCCGTGCTAAAGTATTTGTGTAGCTACCACCCCTATGTAAATTAGTTGTAACTCTTGAACTCGCATTAGTTAATTTGATTTTCATTTGTACCCTTAATAATGGCGTCATGAAGTCGCCGAAACGTCGGGATAATATATCGCTCGTTTTTACCTGTCTATGTGCATGGTTTGTTATGATTTTCGGTCCATCACTCCCTACCGCAAAATAACACAAAGATTTGAGGCGCTTTGAACCGTTTGTTTAATGAATTTTAAAAATCATTACTCTTTTCGACAACGGAGGCAGCTATCTAGACTACGAGAGGTCCCCCCTTTTCGGCCGAGTGGTAGGCCCCCGTGAAGGCGGCATGGCCGAGTGGTTAGCGTGCTGGACTTGTAATCCGGTGTCCCAGGTTCAAGTCCTCCACCCTGCCACTCACTGGATTTGTTCTCGGTTGCCCCTGGTTCAACTCCTCGGCTGCACTCTGTAAATAGCCCACTAGTTTGCCTCATGACGGTGGGGATTTTTATGCTCTTATTTAGTTTGCTCGGCATATTAGCATGTATTGCTAATATGCCTAATCAGCCTCAACAATCCTAGTTAAAATAAATTTCCCTCTTTCCTTTTCCTCCACAAAGTCCGTCGTGCGAGTCAAAAAAGAAAAAATTCAGTAAAAAAATTTCCGTTAGTGCGCTGCGAGAACTCTTGAAGTGACGCTAATGCGCCGCAGGAGGTCCATAACTATGGAATAGAGCTGTATCTTCCGCCATAAATTCTTCAGCTTTGATAAATTTGTAGCAGTTTTCTTTCGTGTGTTCATTCGTTGAGTTGATACACTCAGAATATCAGATAAGGAAATTGCAAAGCGTATTAAGTAACATAGATACCATTTTCATTTATCTATGGGAATTTGTGCCAGGGAAGATGGATGAAATCACTAACAAATTTTATCTTCTTACGGTCTCATGAAGCTCCTTCTCTCCAAGTAATCATCCCATCTTTTCATAGCAAATGCACTCTACAGCATCAAAATAACACTAGTATGTACCGTGATCCGTTAATCTTAATAATTTTTCAAACTTTTTTCGCTCTACAAAAGTCTGGAAGATTCTTCGCTAACGTGAGTGCGATAACCTTACTTAGAGTAAACAACTAAGATAGGAGGAAAAGATGCAGCTTATTCATAATGATATAATAACTTAATAACTTCTAGAGCGCTATTTTCATTCAATGATCAACAGCGCTTAACAACTTGGAATACTACAGTAAATTCAAATTTATAAAACTAATTACATCTACATTAATATTAACAATGTATGTTAAAAATAAGAATGATATGGAATATCTATAATAAGGATCTTAATTAGGAATAAGGATCTTAATAAGAAACTTAATTAGTAGTACTAATAAAAATAATTGTCAGACAGGGTACTTTGAGAAAGCTGCACGAAATAAATAAGTTTTCAGCTTACATTTTAAAATGGAAAATGATTGAATATAACGTAATTCAGCTGGCAGAGCATTCCAAAAGCACGGGGCAGCAGCAGAGAATGATCTGTCCCCCAACGTGGCAAGCATGATTCCCTTACAAAGGTCAAGTAATAAACTTTGATTTGATCTAAGATTATATAAAGACCTAGGTTTGATGTTAATTAATTCAATGATATACCTAGGTGCCCATCCATGAATAGCTTTAAATGTTAAATTTATGATCTTAAAATGAACACGATGTTGTACTGGTAACCAGTGAAGTTGACAAAGCGCAGGAGAAATATGCAAATACTTACTTAAACTCAGTACAAGTCTAGCCGCAGCATTCTGCACACGTTGAATTTGGCTATTTGCGACTTAGGAAGGCCATACAAAAGTCCATTACAATAGTCTAAACGACTACTGATAGTGATTCAACCCCATTCCTCTCCCTTCCTTCCCTGTTTCACCTTTAATTACAATTCTTCAAGTAATATTTTCTTCTATGCCATGGCCAGTCCGAAAGAGTATCGGTATTCATTAGACCCACCGTAATGCGCTATATAAGTAAAATGATAAAGTTATTGTCGTCATTATTATTAAGTGATAGTTACCTCCAAATGCGATTTATAGTGGTTTGTCAAAACTTCGCAGATAGAAACACTGAAAAAAACAGAATGCGTGCCAAAGGCAATTGAAAAGAGAGACTGGAAAGAAAAAGCAGAAAAGACAACGGACGCAAAGAAAACATGAAAGTTTTCTTCGTAGTCTGGATACATGGATAATAACAACACGCAAAACTGACACGAGTAGCTTGTTATCGGCGTGGATGAAATGCGAGGGGACCCGCACCGAGAGCCCGAACGATTCACTTATCGTTGCAATATTTTTTGCTACTTTTTTCTTTTATTTTTAACTTAAGTTTTGTGTATAGTTTGTTATGATTTTTGGTCCCTTGGGCCCTACCGCCAAATAATAGACTTGAAGTGCTTTGACCCGTTTATTTAACGGACATTAGAAAATTCCTACGCCGTTTGACACTCTGGATTCCTACTAGCGAAAGCAGCTGTTGTACGCCTTTTGCATCTAGTGTTACCACGACTATGTTCTGCAGTTTACTGTTCCTTGAGGTTTCTTTTGCGAGAATTCGCAAATTTATTTACTTTCTTTTCTCGGCTTGGGTAACCCGTGATGATTCAAGGATCAAGTTTTCTGCCTTGTTCGTTTGAAACAAGTTGTATCTGCTGCACTTAACGTTTAGGTAAGTGAATCAAAGTTTACTTAACGTTGTCAAAGTTTAAGAAACATTTTAGTGAGGTTGTAATACTTCATCTGCCATAGATAATATAGGCTCCTTTCTCAAGTCAACAAAACACTTCAGGAACTCACAAGCGAAAGCTAATCTAGATTTGTCGCAATCCACATTAATCACGTCCCTAAATAGCAGCCGGCACCCTGCAGGTACTATGCAAATTTTTGGACAGAAAACCGCTTTGTTGCGGTTTTTCGTCCATAATCTGGCGCTGCAAAATGACACTTTTGATGTGCTTTGACCCATTAATCAAAATTATCTTTATAACTCCTTTCGCTCTACATAAGTGTCAACAATTCGCGGCTAACTTCAGAGGAGACTTATATATCTAGAAGACCATAAATAAATTTAAAAGACACTTAGAGAGATTTTATGTGGAAGGCCGCACAATACTTGTAAAGCGTTGATCAAATGATTATGACGTTATATCAACGGGCCATCTGAACTGCTTTTGTTTTGCTGAAGTAATGAGGCAGGCTTTTGTGGTTACATCGATTAACAGAAAATAGTTTACTGATTTATGGGAGTTTGTGCTAAGAAAGATGGAAGAGATCACGGTCAAATTTCATCTTGTTACGGTCTCATGAAGCTCCTTCTCCTCCAATATAGGAACTCTAGGAAGTATTTTTCGTTTGAAAAGAGTTTTATCTGCTTCTCATAACTTTAATAAAAGTGAAATTAAGGTACTTATTGCTGTCAAGTTTTGGAAACTTCTCGTGAGGTGCATGGTGATTTATCAAAGGCGATAAAGAATTTAGGCTCCTTTCAGTCACCAAAAACTAGTCAACAAAACACTCGATGAACTCGAAAGCGAAAACTTCTTTGGCCTTGAGGCAAAACAAATTATCTACCTCCCTAAATAGCTGAACCCTGCAAGTTTAATGTCAACTGTTTTTTGACAACTATTGAATTTGCTTTGGTTTGATTCTTTGTCCATCATCTGCCCGCCGCAAAACAACACTAGGATGTGCCTTGAAACGTTAATCTTAATTATTTTTCAAAGTTCTCTCGTCTGGAAAATTCTTCGTTAATTTGAGTGCGTTAACCTTACTTAACGTAAAAAGTGAGAAGGAGGGTATGATGGAGCTTACACAACTTACCCAGCTTACCCAAGGGTAAGAGGGAGCTTACTCCCTCCCTTTTTCACATTATTTTAAAATTCCTTAAGCATTATTTGCTATTATACCATCCCGAAAGAGTATTGTACACTGCACCGTAATGCGCTATATAAGTAAAATAAAAAAGTTATTATTTTCATTATCATTAAGTGATAGTTACCTCCAAAGGTGATTCACATGAAATCGATGCCAGTGGTTTGTCAAACATACACAAATACAAACACTGAAACAAAACAAAAAATGCGTGCGTAAGGCAATCGGAAAGAGAATAAGTAAGAAAAAAAACCGACGCAAGGAGAATACGGACGTTCTTCTCGTTGTCTGAAGACATGAATAGTAACAGATCGCAAAATTGGCACGATAACCGCAGATTAGATCAGCTTGATGTAAGCGCGAATGAAAATATCTTTTGCTGCAGTTCGCTTCGTTCACTTGATGAGACTTGAAACAAACTCGCTTGTGATCACTCAAGGATTACAACTGAGGTGGATCATAATAGTTGCAAAATTTGAAATCGGAACGGGGACAGGACTTTGATTATTATCGGCAAAGAAAATATACTTTTCGCAGTCTATTCAAGCCTTTATCAGAATTATCTTCCATAGCCATTCGAGTTCATACGATAAGTTGATACACTCAGTAAATCTTGTCATAAAATCGTGAAGCGTATCAACATAGCATCACTTACATTTGCACAAAACGATATTATAAGGATGGAACAAGAAAGCGTGGTGCAACTTCACGTTGTTGCTGAGCTGGCTAATCTTTCTTCTCCAAACAGTCGTCAAATCTTTTAAAGCGAGTATCACATCCATCTTAGGATGGAAAGTTTTTTGGTCTAATTTAAACTAATTTAACCTCGCTTGAAAGCAGTTGTAGTTTTGGTTATCCTTAGGTGTAACTGAAATAAAGTAATCTTACCGTTGTCAAACTTTCAGACACCTCATGGCAAGATAGTAGTACTTATTTTGCGATAAAGAATAGAGGCTGCTCTCCGTGATCAAAAAGGCACCTGATGAACACGAAAGCGAAAGCTAATCTGACTTCGACACCAAACACATAAATCACGTCTCTAAATAGCTGCACCCTGCAGGCTATATCAATTGTTTTACTGACAACTATTAATTAAATTCACTTGATTTGTTATGATGTTTAGTCATCTTCATCCCAGAGATAAAAACTACGCTTAAATGTGTTTTGAACCGTTGATCTTTCTCAGATTTTAAACTTCTTTCGCTTGCCATAAGTGTGGAATTCGAGGCTGATGACCTCAAAAGTTATAGATATTTCTAATAATTAAAAACTGGATCATTGGATAATGCAGTTCAAGACTTTTCATTGGCTTAGCCATTATGGTAGAGTAGCCAATATACCATAAACTACGATATGGTAAGCGTACGCATAAGCTTAAAAATGAAAGGGAGCTAAAAATGTAATAAAATTTAATCATTTAATGTAGCGTTTTTAATAAAACAATTATTCCACTTGCGTTTGTTGGCTATCTATCATCTCATATCCAACGCGTGCTCGTGGAATAATTGTTAACAATTATTGAGATTGCACATTTTAGCTCGGCTTCTTTTGTATTTGAAAGAGGAAATCAGAAAAGAAAAACCGGTTGAACTTCTTAGATCAAATGTTTGAGATTGTCAAACATGTTACTGCGCATGTTTATAAAATGAAGGCTAGGCTACCCAGTGATATTCACCTTGGCTCTGAATAGCCTTGTTAACCTTTTATACCATAACATCAGAATACATATTCTCCATACTGTTTTCTATTCATTTTTTAATACTCTGACAAGGAGAATTTGCTCAAAAATTGATTGCAAGAGCTTCTCCAAATGGTGACCATTTCCTATATTCCTGTGACGTTAATGCTTAATTCGGGGGTGATATTGTAAGGAGAAATACGAGGCAGTCATTCTTAAGCTAGAGATCCAAGGACTCAACGTTTTGGTTTTGTTTTTTGAGGTTCCCAGTCAAAATAGGCTCGTTTTCTTTTTCCGTTCAACGTAATATCGAGAGCGTAAGTAATAGTGGGTGACATTTGTTAAACCTTATTCAGTATTACAAATCAAGAGAGGATTTTAATAATAGAACACCTACCGATCCATTTTTTTTCTATCTTCCTGAAGAAATAGAACAACAACAAGCAATAAATCATAATGCACATGTACTAATAGCAAGGGGAACGATTTCATATACATTTTTATTTTCGCGAACTTCAAATTTCCTCTAATTTTCCTTTCCAATACATGTTCTGTTGATGCTTCTTTCTTAAGGAATTGATTGGGATTGATTCAACTGCCCTGGCTGAGCTCAGTCCACCATTCTTGAACCTTTAAAACAAAGTGCAAAATATAGGGATCTAAGCGACGCATGCGCACCGAAATTTCACTGAACACCAGCAGGTTTACAAATCCGCAAGCCGTGTTGTTTGAGGAAGGGCTGGGCTTTACTATTCTGACACCAAATTCAACTGACCAATAAAAGTGTTACATTCCGCAACTTACACGTAAAGTTTGGTTTACTATGCTGCTTTCTTTCTGTACAACTTTAAACATCGTACTCATCGCAAGCAGATTCTCTCGGTCTTTCTTAAACACAGATTATTAAACTGCTTACAGTACAGATTATTAAACTAAAAATGGAGTGTTAATTTAATTTACTCCATTTTCACTGCATTAGTTTGCAGTGGGGAGGGGCTAGAAATGAAGATACAAGCTATACGTGCTAGTCCACCCTCCCACCCATCCCACCCTAGGGGAGGACATCCATCACACAGTAATCTCGTGTGTGGGAAATTAACGTCTCCTACCCCAATCCTGCAGGAGACGGGACCTCCATTTGTTCGTCCCTATCCGAGAAAACTAGAAAATCTGACCATTTCTTGATATTATTGAAAGGTAGCAAATTCTTCTCAATTATTTTAAGACCCTGAGTGTCGGTCTGGCAGGGGCTCGAACCCTCGACCTCCCGCACAACAGTCCAGCGGTCTATCCATTGAGCTAACCGGGAGGCGGTGTAAGGAGAATGTAAGGCGGTGTAAGGCGAGTGTTCGACAGACAATTTCGAGATAATTCTTGCGAACAAGGATTTTGACTGAAAATTTCTGTAGCCTGACAACATTACCATTGCCGACTGAGAATAAACGACAAAAACTTCACGCAACATCCATTGCATCTGAGGCTGAATTCATCTTAGATGGAGCATCATCATTGGGTACGAACTCGAGTCATGAAGGTCATCTGTATAATTTTTTGTTTTTTTTTTTTTTACCTGGAGAATCCTCAAGTAAAATATCTAGAAAACAAATAAAGAAAGATCTGGGCCCTGTTGTTCAAAGGGTAGTTAACGTATACCCACAGATGCAAGCCGTAACAAAATTATCCAGTAGATAACCTTATCCAAACTTCGAGCTGCGACATGAAGGTAACACAGAACGCAGATAACTACGAATCCTTAAAAGCTTTCTCACTTTTTATTCATCCATTCTTCTGATTCCCTCGTTTCTTTCAACTGGGAAAGAGGAAAATAAGTCTTAGTAAATTCAGAGAACGAAAAAGGAACACTATCGTAGTAGCGAAGTTGATACTTCTCTTTTTAAATGCTTGGCCAAAATTTCGCCATTTCAGTACTTTTCAAGACAGCAGAAGAAAACATATCAGTGCACTATAGCCCAACCTTAGCAAAAGTACTATAAAATTTTTTTTTTAAACGAATATCCGCAGTATCTCAAAGCTTTAAGCCACGTGAGTCTTACAGCCAATAACATCACGGAAAAACTGAGCGACATTTTACATAAACTGGACTAACAACATTCTACTGACAACAACTATTCACTTGAATCTGATGATCACTTCCGCACAGGTTGTCGAGACGTCAGTCACCACCACCGACAACAGTCGTTCCCATGACTACACTCTCCCGGATGATCGCACTACACTTTCACAATCCTCTAAATATAGTTTAACCCGCTCGCTCGTGTGATTGATCAGACTGTTTTTTTGTCTTCTTTTTTTAAGTATTTTTTTTCTACTCGCCCTCCTTGATGATACTGAATATTGGTGATAAAGTTTTTGTTCTTGAGCCTAAATTTGAAATGAATCTGAGTTGGGCCTAGAACATAGGTATGTCCACGCACATAAACTATATTGTTTTATTAAACTTGACACTCACCGAGCTTGCCGAATAACTTTCTTATCAAGTTCAAAAGTGGTGAGTTCTTGTTCTGCCAAAGCTACTTTTGAAGCCCTGCAGTGGAAAGAAGAAATGTTTAGATACCACGTCTTGCATCAAAGGAGACGAAAAACCTTAAACACTGATCTAATTTCAAAACAAGTATGCATTTAAGTCTCTTCTGAAAACTAAATTGTAGTTTGAAAGAGTTATCATTGTCCAATGATTGAGGCAAATTAAAAAAATTAGGAGAAACCGCGGAATAAAATCTACTGTTTATTCAAACTGGCCGCAAAAGCGTGAGATTTATCTTAAGGGACCTAATCATATCCAAAGATACCCGAAGACTTCCGAGGATGTTCCAAAAAATTCTGATATCCCGAGAAGTTCTGATGCAACCCTATCTCTTGCGCTATGTAATGCACCTCAGTCAAAGACCATATTATATCAGGAGACACCCGAACACTTCCGAGGACGTCTCAGAATTTTAAGTTTTTGCAAAAACCGATCTCCAGTACTACTTTGTACATTACTTTAACTTAGGTTAAGCCTATACACACGCAATTTGATGTTGAAGATTTTCGATTTGCTTTTTCTGGTCTTCAGCAGTTTTTGTTAGATCCTTGTATTAAAAAAATTTTAGTATAATCTCAGAGCTGAGCACAGAGTTTGCAGCACTCTGATTGGTCGAACGGTTCCTTATATGACGCTATATAAACCGCTCCACGCGGCTTATATAAAATGTTAAAATAAAATGTTGATAAATGTTACTAAAATGTTATGATTTTAGAAATTTCTCTGTTGCTCAGTTCTGAAATTATACTAAAACAATTATGCGCCTCAGGTTCGGTGAATATTGTCCAATAATCCCCTCGACTTTGTCTCGAGGATTATTCGACGATATTCACCTCGCCTTCGGCGAATAATTGTTAAATATTAGAGCATGCTGTAGTTTGTTTGTATGCTTGTTTATTATTATTTTATAGAACATTAAAAGCAAATTTACACAACCCGCATATAGCATTAGCTAGTCTTGGCGGGTATTAGTAATAAATAAGTAAATACTACACATTGCAAGCTAAAGAAGTTTCATTACCACAACAAACTAAAGAGATTTCATTACTACAATATTATTGGGGTTATAAGCCATGCATCAGTTTACTACTTTATAAGCTAAAAAATACGTACAGTTGTCATACAAATTAAATGCAATAAAATTACTAGTGAGTTAAAACAAGACATAATAATCAAATACAGTTGGTAAAATATTCGCAATGCTCTAACGCCAAGCGCCGAAATGCCTTTAACACTTATTGAAGGTTTCATCCTTTTAAAAGATACCGTAGAAATTGGAAACAATTATATAAAGAGTTTAGTTTTATTGCAGTCACAAGTAAACGCCCTAGATACGTACATCCGACCACAAACCTAAACTGTCAAACATTCATCATTGTTTCTTAATTCGTGATCTAAGACTTGTGCACGACACTTATTTCCTTAACGTTGACTTCTTTATCTTGTTCCACACGAAAATGACCGAATATAATCCGATTACAATCTTTAACCACCGCTAGTGATTCGTGACAGGAAACAAAAGACCACAGCTGCTATTCGATACGGATGTGCTTGGAACACGCAATACACGTTTCTGCATGCAAGCGCACTAGAATTACAAGAAACTGACGTGCTTGAACCTTATCTAAAAAAAAAGCTGTAGGAAATGATAATTCAGCTTTTCACGACAAACTGCACAAATGTTAAATTTACCTGTTCTTTAGTAGCCTGGATCTCTCCTGAGAAATAAAAACCAAACGCGCAATTAATGAGGAGAAAAAAAGTTTTCTTTCGGCAAACAAATTAACTTAAAAAAGAAAAAAATCGGCAATAACAGTACAAAATTCCACCAACCTTCTTGAATTGAAGCCATTTTCGGTCAACACTCTTTGTTACTCTCCTTGATTTTAAATAACTTCGAAAAAATCAGAGAGGAAAATCTCCCAGCCCGATTCGCTCAAAACGCAGTCGGATTCTGAAAAAAAAAACATGTAGTCATGACGACCTGGTGTTGCAATGGACTTCATATGCCATATTAGGAAAACGCAGGGCTTGCGCGAGCTTGCTATCACGTCATCTTGATAAATTGCTGGTAACGAAAGGTCTCAAATATTACGATTTGTAAATTAACGACATTTTATGATCATCACCCCAAGCTCGAGGGTACTCTCCGTAGGGTACGTTCAACATGGATATCCAGACTCTATTTCACTTTATACATGTCAGTTAAATTTCGACGCTTCTGTTAACATTTCCTTTACTTTGAATCAAAAGTTTGTGAGTTTTCTTGGGCGAGATCTTTTCCTCCTTACAAAAGAAAAGACTTATCTCGATGGGTTTTATCGCGACTACATCAGTGCAATTTAAAGATTCACGTTTCTAGAATAAAGTATTCGTATTTCCAACGAGCGCATATACATATTTAGCACTCAGACGACAACACACTCCCGCACAGGGCTGTTGCGTCAAACAGCCTCAATTTCAAGTCTGCCGGGAGTTTCACCTGGTGCCAAGGTTAATGAAAAGCTGAAAGATAGATTTAGGTGCGACGAACACCATGGCCGTATTAGAAAAGATTATTCCTCTTTTTCTCACTATTTTTGCAACAGTGAAGGCTCAAGGTAAGGGTAAATGTGTATTAAGAGCCCTATAATAATATAGTGGTAGCTACGAAGAATCTTTACTTGTCATGCGAGAGCTTCCGAAACAAATCTCATTGTGTAAATGAAACTTGGGAGGAAAGCGACAAAAACATGCCGGTTTACTGAATGCAGAGCTGGAAATAACAGTCGGTCATCGGACATTGACCGACAAAATTTTGAATTTGTCCGGCCAATTTCACATTATGATCGGACATGATGTCCAAACATTTCACCGACACAGATTGTTTGAGCTATATTGGAAAGGTAACTCATAAAGCAAGGGTATTGCAAATAAATCGCCCTTTAATGCATTGCGTGCATCACAAAATGCTGTTAGCATTTGATATATGTACCCTCGAGTCTCGCACGGTAATGCCCTTTACAACGGCAAAGGCTGGTCAAAAAATGACTTATAAGTTTAATGTTAGCTAGTGGCCTGTTCAAATCATTTATAAAACAAGTTTTATTTAATGACTACGTAATAATTTCAATAGTATTAATTGCCTTTAAGCAGATGCCAGATGAATGCGCAAGAAAAACAAAACAAACGCTTTTCGTCGATCAGTCACGTTGCAAATATTGGCTGTCACTTTGTGTTCTTTCAAGATAACGGACCTTTTTTTAATTGTGAAGGCGAAGAAAAACCCAAGCGATTTTATTAAGTTTTTGCGTGTTTGGTCAACTCTGAAAACGTTTGATGTAAAACAAGGTGTGCTCGAATGACATGAACAGGAGATAATAATCTGCACGTAAAGTTGAACTAGCGATGAATAAATTATAGTCTGCTTTAGCAACTCGTAAAAGTATATTTAATAAAGGATGAACTTAGACTGGACAAAATATTTTCGGGGAAAGGATTTTTTTTCAAACTGTTTGCGAAATTAAAAGCTGAATTTCAGGTCGCCAACACCTGTAATGAATATTTCGTGAGGAAATAAAGTCTTGACCAGCCAGACAGCGCGTCGCCAAGTGTTTATTCATTAACATTTAAGTTGCTCGAATTTACGTCTTGTTTTCACAAGTGAAAAAGGTTAAAATAATAATGAATAAACCATTCGGACCGGTTTATTCATAACCAAATAAGGAAATACGTAACGTGACAAGTGATGTAGGACAACTTATCGTAACATCTCCCTTCTTTTGGGGTAAGCTAACTTCCAAAAGTAAACATATGAACATAAATGAAATGTGTTCAAACTGAAAAGGAGATGACTAAAACAAGATTTTAAAAAATAGGACAAAACAAAACAAATGGAACTTCATACAGGACTGAAAGTCGAAAGTCCTTATTAAAGTTACTGTCCAATAGTCAGTTTTTCTAACTGATGAAGACTTCGAGTTCGCTTGAGCTGAAGTCAATTTTCATACGATAAACTACTCAACAAGGTCTCTGAACCTCGAGGGTGGCTTTACAACTCTGGTACGAGTTCTCTTCAATGGAACACTTTGTGGTGTCAATATGGCTTCGGTTCATGATTAGCTGAATTGAAATCTTGCTTTGAAGGCTAATTCACACTCTTTGAAAGCTGGCTGTCACTGCTTGCAACTAGTTTGTGCTGTTCTGCTGCTGGTTGTGCAGCTGGCTTGAGAAATTCCCGATTTCGACGGAATATTTGATTGTCTGAACTAGCTTTTACTACATAGGACCTGTCTGATAGCTTTTCAATACAGGTGCCGGTTTTCCACCTTTGATTCCTCTGAAGAGGTGCCACTCTGACGTCTTGCCCAACTTGTAATTCTGGTAGGGCGCGCGATGTGCGGTCATGATACCACGTAGCCTTTTGCGTTTTCAATTTAAGCTCTGCATCAACATTTTCTGAAATCTTGGGGTACAGTAGGTTAGAAGTTGTAGGCAGTAAGGTTCTGCTGCGTCTAGACATCAATCTCTGTGCAGGGCTACTTTCGAGGGGCTCTGTTGGTGTGTTGTGTTGGTTCGATAGCGCTAACTACGGGTCTTTGTTGTCGTTGAGAGGTTTTCTGAACAAAGACTTGACAATTTTCACAGCAGACTCTGCCTTTCCGTTGGATCTGCGATGATGCGGGGAAGACAATACGTGAGTGAACTCCTAATGGACTGAAAACTGATGGAACTCATGGCTTGTAAACTGAGTAGTGTTGTCAGTAGTTAGTGTGCCTGGTATGCCGTGTCGGCTGAACTGTTCCTTAAAAGAATTCAATCACGGAACTGGAAGTGTTTTCCTCCAATTTTTGTACTTCCATGAAATCTGAGTAGTAGTCAACCAGCACTATGTATTCTTTGTCATGAAATCTGAACTGGTCAGCAACTACTCAACTCCACGGGCGGTTAGGAAGTTCATGGCTTTGCATTAAAAGCTTCTGATTTTTAGCTTGAAATTCGTTGCAAATTGAACATTGTTTGATTTGGTTACTCCCTTTTGCCTTCATACCAGGCTAGAGTACAGTGTCTCTAACTTTACGCAGGCAAGCTTCTACTCCTAACTGACTGGAAAGAGTTCTGGATTTGACTTCAGGTCTCAGTAATTTAGCCGGGGATGACTGCACTCGAGCCTTTGAAAAGAACACCACTGTGTACTGATAGTTCGTCGCGGTAAGACCATTACTCCCGGATCATAATTGGTACTTGATCTCTCTGCATTGGCCATCCGGTCAGAATTGTAGTTTTTAGTGTCTCCAGAGGGTCGTTGTGACTTGTGCTACGCTGCAATTGATCCACTATTTCTGGCGTGACCTTCAGGGCTTGCATAGGTTTATTTATAACCAAATAAGGAAACAGGACTTAAGACATTGCTTTTATATTTTCCCGGCATATCAGTTTACTATAAAGTACTGATATCGAACGAGAAAAATACTTCAGTGGAGAGTTTCCGTGCAGTATCATGAAGAGAAACTGCATAGTGAAGTGTTCATGATCATGGCTGATAATGAAATAAAAAAAAATTGATTGCAGTTCCTGAAAATTATTATTCTAACTTGAATTTCATCATGCTAAATAATTCTAATTAAGTTTTGGTGATATCCGGAATAATCAAGGTCGAGGTAAGTGTTATCAGCTGAGGCCGAACCCTGAGCCTGATAACAGTAACCGAGACCTTGATTATCCCGGATATCACAAAAACCGAATCCAATAATTGTTTCATTATACATTCTTTTAGTATTTTCCGAATCTTTATCTTCAAGTCATTTCTCAATTTCTCGCTGGGTCGATGAAGCGAATCGAGAAGCCATTCTTACTTCGGTGTCCGTGAACTTGACATTGCTCCACCTGAAATCACGTATTGCGCGCGAAACCTACAGATTATTCACTAATCTGTCTGTACAGATTAGCGAATAATCTGTAGGTTGCGCTGTTTCCCAGAATTAACTGTAGGCGTTTAGCCTGTGAGAAGATAGATGGTGACTACAATGTATAATAATGCTAATTAATCTCCGGTCAAATTGATAAGATGTCCGACCAAAATAAAGATTTGAAAGGACGTATGTCCTGTTAATGGAGAAAAATTACTTTCAGCACAGTGGATGTGTTGGTGAAGTTAAATCAGTACATTCACCTCACCGTCGGTTGAAACCTTTGAAGAAAACCGAAGCTTTCGTCTAGATGATTTGCGATCTCATGTTAGCATTGTTTTTTAATTTTCTTTAAAGCCTTGTGAGCGTATAACTGTCGTAATGTAGGAATAAATTTCGATCTTTCGATGCAAATTACGAGCTTTCTCTGGCGAAAACCTCGCAGTTTTTTTTTTTTTTTTTTTTTTTGTGGTTACAAATGGAAGGTGGTGTCTTGAATCTTATATGTTGATTTTAAAGTTTTAAAAGTTTAGGATGAACTGATCGAAAAAATCTAGAAGTGTTACTGAGTGCTATCACCACATACGTAATTGTGTTGTTTGTTCTACGAAATTTCAGTAGCTCGTTGGCCTTGAGATCGCATACATGAATTTGGAAGTGAAAGATGTTTGAGGTCGTATTTGTGAAATTGAAGACTGTTTTTATGCGCTAAGAATTTTGACGCCCTTACATAGACTTTAAGATATACTAATTTGAAAATCACATTTTTTTGCTGAGCTGGAATTCTGAGATCGCAATATTTTTTTTGTCAAAGCGTTGCTATAGTCTTGCTCAAACTTTTCATGTCATGATGGATTAAAATACATGGTTTCAGTGTGGCGGGACGATTTTTAAAAAAATTGAAAATGACACAACTTGCGATGTTGCTGTTTTTGGATCCGTGTTTGGGCAGTTACTAAATAACAATACCTGATAACGGAATGATCTAGAAATTTTTATGCGCGTTATTCAAACTTCGAACAAAAAGCAGTGTGAATTATTTAGAGTGATCTACTCGTGCACTTTGGCTTTCAACTTTTTATATATCAATTAGAGATAGCTTAGGTATAGTTACATTGTGCGTTACAGCTTCGTAAGGTACAGTATGGGCAAAAATCTATTACAGCTTCAAATTAACATCTGTCCGGTCCCATGCAGAAAAGCACGCCAGTTTCTCATTTCTAGATACAAGTATACATGTATGTGCAGTTCCTGCAGTTTAATAGATGTAAGTGTACATTTTTTCTTTTTCTTTTTTTTTTCTTCTTTTCCAGGGGAACCACCATTTGGAGTTATACAACCTTTCCCAGAGAATATCTACCCACTAGAGTACACCTCAGCAAGCGTTACTTGCATTGCATTTGATGCATCTGGTAAACTTCAACCAGATAGAATAGAGTTTTATAAGAGAGATGATCTTAACCGATACAGAAAGTTAGAGGGGGATAGATTTTTGTTTAATCAAAGAACAGAGAATATAAGTGAGTATATCTTTGTATTACAGATGATGTATCTGGCTCTAGAAAACAAAACAAAACAAAACAAAACAACCTCTGGATCTCAGACTTTACTCCCAAAGCAGGATTCTTAAAATCGTCATAAATAGTGTGAACGAGGCTGAGTCATGATTTCCCTCCTGAATCATATGTCACCCATGAATTTTATTTCCTTAAGTTTGTCAGAACATCAAGATTTTCCTGAAACCTCGCACATATAACATGAGAGATTTGAACTTTTCCTTTCTTGGATACTTGATGCCATGATAATTTTTTATCAATTTGTGCCTGGAATGGGATCAGGACCCCCTCCCCTCCCCTCCCCTTCCCTCCACTTTCCCTCCCCTCCCCCTCCCCTCCCCCTCCCCTCCCCCTCCCCTCCCCCTCCCCTCCCCCTCCCCTCCCCCTCCCCTCCCCCTCTATAATCTGTACAGTACAAAGCCATATTCTTCTCCTCCCGCAAACAAGTTAATTGCTTTCGTTGTAGGAGGAAACATTAAATTGTACACTACCATGACTTTGGAGAATGTAACAATTCAGGATCTTGGAAGCTATGAATGCCATGCTTTTGCGAAAAGTGTAAGCTCACCAAAGAGGCATGGCTTTAGTGTTAGCGTTTCTACAAGTAAGTCTTTGCATTTCAGATGAAGTTTCACTACTTTGTACTCTCACAGCATAAATAAGTCTATTATGTATGTCGTGTCTATCCACATAGTATAGAATTGAGTAAAAATAAACTGTCAGAAAACAGAAGGAAATGCAAGGGATGGGGGTAACTTTTCTGAAGACTGGCATCTTATTGAGGGGAAAAACACTACTGCTATCTCCTTTAAACCACTGAGAATAGGATGAGCTGTTAAGTTGTAGTGTGGTTACTTGCCATTGTTCAGAGTCAAAGTTCCTGTTATTTTTCACTTTGAATGTGCAATTTACATGTAGGGTGAGTGATCATCAAAAAGTTATGCCCTCATCTTAAATGGTAAAGTACCTTTTTATAAAAATCCTCTTGCAGCAAAATATTTCTATAAGCCATCTCCATTCCAACTAGGAAACAAATTGTATTTGTTAACAGAAAAATCTATCCACCTGATGCTTGAGCTTTTGGCCAATAATCTTCATCTTTGTAACGGCTGCCACGCCTTTTGCCTACTGTTAAGAAGACGTTGACAAACTTGTGCACGCGCGACTCGTGTGTGCGTGCTTTGAGATTACGAAGTAATATCGTAAGCAAATCACACGGACCCTTTTTTAACATTGACGTGTGTGATTTTTAGAGGAGAGTAGTTGAAGTTTTTAGTTTATCATTTGGCGGTTTGTTTAATGGTTGTTGTCATATTTACCGTAAGACTACAGTTTTCTGTGTTAGAGTAAAAGTGTCTGTTTGGATTTCCCGTTTCGCTTCCGAATACCTACCTTATATTGAAGTTTGTTTTGGTTCAATTCTTACAAGCGGGAGTGTTATGTGAGTGCTAATGTTCCTTTCCTTTAGCTCATATATAGTTCGTTTGTGAGTTTGTTTGAGTTTTTAGCTAGCTTTGCATCTTGCCTTTATATTGGAATCTTCGGAATGTTGGTTTGTCTATTCGCATTTAGCTGAGCTTCTTCCTTATAAATTCATATTTCAGTTTATGATAAGTACTTGGATACCACGACTACGTTAAATAAAACGATTCAAGGCTTGACCGTAAAATATATCCCCGCTTCATAGTGTGTCTTCATTTGCGAAACTCATAGTTGTCGAAATTTTGCTTCGCTTGTGTCGGCCACTACAATCTTCATGTAATGGTTTACACATTCTTGCATTTCAGGAAATGAAATTCCAACAGTGAAAGTCTCAGTTTCCAGTGTTCTTAATCCAGATGATGGCATTATAATATTCTGCAACCTAACTAGAAGAGGAAATGAAAACAGCACCCCACTGAAGAGGATTTCCTGGTTTAAAGATGGGAAGTTGTTGGAGAGTGTGCGGAATCCAGATCCAGATGTGCAACAGGGCTTTTTAGCCCCACTAAAGCTTACAAAGGTTGATGTTCAACAAGGGGGATACTACACCTGCCTTTTGGAAGTAAAGCTGAGGCATACTATGGAGTACAACGTTACAGATTACACAGTCTTTAAGAGTAAGTACAATGAACTATTGCAGCAAGACCTCATAAGTAATTCTTGTTACTGTCTGCCATTCAATTCTTCTGCTAGCTGTTACTTCGGTGAATTTAGTATTGGATCAACTAATAATCCCCTTATTGATATTTTTCTTTCTTCTCATGACTTGTCAGTGTGATTTTGTATTCATTTGAGACTGTGAAGAGAAAGTTCTGTCTTAATCACTCACGGGAGTTTAAAGGGGTAAAAGCGCTGCATTGTACATTTTGTATGGCCACTAAGAATCTGCTTGGGCTGATAAGCATCCAGTCAACTCTGTAATACCCTGCTTGTTAAAAGCCATACCATTATTAAACAAAAATTAAAGTACCCTGACTGCCAACAGCCATACCATTATTAAATAGAAAGTAAAGTACCCATGATGAAAACAGTTTTATGATTTAATTTATTTCTAAATATACCTGTATCAGCATCTGATTATCTGATTAGAAATGTAAATCTCTCATCATAGCTAGTTTAGAAAATTTGTTATAATTACATCATAGCTAACACCTTTAAACTGATAAATTGCTTTGTATGAACCTAGTGATCCCAGAATATTTGTTGTTTAACTCTTGTCATGAGAAGGAAAAAACATCTTGCTTCAGTTGTTGGCTGAATAGACTGAGTTTTAAATTTGTATGGAGAGGTTACATTGCAGCCACTTCTGGGAATTGAAGGGAAAGCATTTGGTCGAGTGAGACATTTTCCTTGGTACAGCATACCTGGGAAGGTTCATTCAGCTTTAGAGATCACAAAATTTTAAGGCTACCCAGCACAGTGTCCCGGTGAAATTTCAATGGCCCAATTTTTACATTACATGTACTGTGCATAGACGGCATGTCGATCTGTATTTACCATTTTTTCCTTGTAAACCAGGGTAAATGCTGGTTCGAGCCCCGGCCGGACCAACACTCAAGGTCTTAAAAAAACTGAGGAGAATGTGCTACCTTTCTATGATATCAAGAAATAGATAGACATTCTAGTCTTCTCGGATAAGGACGAATAAACCGTAGGTCCCGTCTCCTGAATCTATTAATTAGTTAATTTGGTTAAGCAAGGGGCGTTAAAGAAAGCACTCACGAGATTACTGTGATGTGATCTGTCCTTTTTACTGGGGATTGGTGGGGGGGGAGGGGGCATCTTCAAATAAATTTCCTTTGGTTGTTTGTAAACTGCTGACGCAGTCAGGCCAAAGTCACCCGGAAAGTGTTATGATGCGCATTTGATCATATCCGCATGTTAATTTGCGCAATATAAATATTAAATTATTATTATTATTATTAAATGTACATGTATGTCTTGCCGTTAATTACCTGGACAATTCGAGTGTAATAGCTGGTCATTGGTTTATTCCAGTTGTACCTTGGCTTCCCAAGCCGAAGGAAGACATTAAGGAGAAGGCTTCTAAAGGAAGCAAAGTGTCGTTTGAGTGTGCTGCGAAAAGATTTCCTTTGGAGGTAGAATGGAAGGTGAAGAAGCTGAACGAAGACAGTGTTCAGGCTTGCATAAGTAAGTTTTAAAGATGCTCATTTCATCAAGGGTCCCTATTAAAACAGTTCAGCACAATCTTTGAGGATTAGTCATCATAAGTTGTTCATTATCTTTACTTATTTTGTGATCAAGTAGAGACAGACAGAGAAATGATCTGTTCTTGAGGAAATGAATTTGACTCACTTTACCTAGATGGATCAGGTGGACACTACAAGATTCATCAGGATGCATTTGGCACATCAATTCTGACTCTATCTGGAGTGGATTATACTGATCGTGGATTTTATTACTGTTGTCTTTCTTCAAACTGCTCCCAAAATGTAGAAGACAAATGCCAGCCATTCATTCTTGGCGTCAGAGGTGAGGCTCTACGTGTACTTTCATCAGTTTACTTGCTTAACACTTTGTACCCCAACACCGACAACATCTAGATTCTTCATTCTCTTCTCTATATATTTCCTCTTTTACTGAGGAGGAGAATTTGTCGAAAAATCAAGAAACTCTTTAGTTGGTGATCATTTCCTTAATTCTCGTCACCTTGATGTTTGATTCAAGGTGGTCTTGTAAGCATGGAGAAATTACATTCTATATGTAGATGCTAAAGTCATCTTTAGGGATGAAAGGATTATGTCATGGTAGTAGTTACAGGTAACTTTATTTCAACTCGGGTCGTTGAGGCTCATTACGCCCCCCTAGAAATACATGCCACCCATCCCATCCCAGGGGAGAACATCCACCACACAGTTATCTTGTGCGGGGTAAATTAACGTCTCCTACCCCTAACCCTGCAGGAGACAGGGCCTACGGTTTATTCGTCCTTATCCGAGAAGACTAGAATATCTATTCATTTCTTGAGGTAGCAAATGGTTTACATGTACATTTATGTTTAATTTTCCTTAGAATTATCACTCTCAGCTGCATTTACATGTAGTAGCACACAGGTAATGTTGTTATTATTATCATTATTATTAGTGTGATCATAGTCATTGCAATTTCCTTAAATGGGATTAGTGCATTTTATGCTTTATTCTTCACTTATCATTCCTTTGCAGTGAAATCAGACAGTTGGCTGTAATCAGACAGCCAAAGCAGCCAATCATACTACGTCCACTCTGCTTATATATCCACCAATTACAGAATTTATCACAATAACCATAGCAACAACCATGCTTGTACTTACAGCTTTACTTTTCAGCTGTGACTGACAAATCAGACTCCTTCTCCATTTTTGTCTGACTTCGTTAACCACTGGTACGATTAGTCAGACCCAATTGGAATCTACTTGGTCATGTTACCATTATTTATTATTATAATAATTATCATTGTCATCATTTTGAGCATTATCCATAACACTACAATTATCAGTGTCTATATTAATACTATTTTGGTTATTTTGATTATTATCAGCATTATGATTCTTGAAATGCCAGTTGCTTTCATTTGATTCAAAATATAATTGAATGATGGCATTTCTTAGCACAACATATCATGTGATTGCAAGTTATAGTACAGTATCAGTCCTAAAGAATCACTCAACCTCTCGTAGGTTTTGTTCAACATATGGTTTGACCTGTCAATGTTATCATGTTGTTTTATTGTTTGCTTTTTTGTTTTGTTTTAACAGATCCATTGGGCCCTTTATGGCCTTTTATTGGTATCGTTGTTGAAGCCTTTGTTCTTTTCTTAATCATCCTCATTGCTGAAAAGAGAAAGAAGGACTAAGAAAAAGGTTTGAAACAGTAATGAACATGTATGATTCAATAGGCCCTCTTTACACATTTCATTTCCATTTTTTATACAGAATATACAAGTCATGTAGTTGTACTAGAAAACGTAGTTAGTTTCTGTTTAATCTAATTGATCAGTTCATGAGCAAGCGATAAATTACATGTAAAAGAAGAAAGTAAAATATCAACTAGTCCATGTACACTGTAGGTATCAATTGATGAAACACCCATTGTAAGTGGGGAGAATTGAATTTAGATGTTCAAAATGAAAAACAAATCCTATAGTGGGTTTTAAATTCTTGAAATATATATTAGATATTAAATATGGGCAACAATGCTGAAGAAAAATCATAAATCAAAAAGATCTTTCGTGGGCATATGACCCACATGCAGTACTATAAATTCTCTCTTAGTATGTAGCTTCTTTATAAATAAGTTCTATATTTTAAATAAATTTTACTCAGCACCCATAGGAGAGACTATTGTACCATTAAGTTGTCTGTAGATCTCATCTCTATCAGTGTATGCAGGCCATTAATTTATATTTTATTTTTTCACCTCTTTCCTATTTGTTCACTGATGCTGTGTATAAACAGCTGAAAAGTACGATTACCATGATTTTTGTATGTACAGTTAAATTCTCTCAATACATTAAGCTACATAAAGCTTAAATTCTGTGGTACATATTGTTTTGATAGAGTTATGTACAGAGGGCTTTTGACATAAGATGGCTTATGTTTTTTAAAAAGACTTGTAGACTTTAAGTAAATGATATCATTGCATTTATTGCCTTCTCCGCTGCTCACCCCATTGTGTGTATCGTACACTATGATGATACAAGTATTAATTTCTCAGTCTTACATACAAACGTTTTGTGTTTCCTAGGGTTGACGGTCGAATGGATTTTAGTTATAGCTCCACAGACTACGGAATTGGCACAAGAGGGCGAGTGCGCTCGCGTAAAGTGGGAGAGCCCCTGTTGCTTAGAATGGTTACTCGCACTGTACGTGTGTGGCAAATCCCAGTCATTTTTGTTGCTTTTCTAATAGGGCTTAACGATAGCACAGAAACTGCAATTTCATTTGAAAATACTGTTTTTGTGAAAGCTGTTATGTTAGTGCTGTCGAAAGTTTATTCTTTTTCATCACTGGTATCGGAACAAGTCGTAAGAGACATATTTAGAAGTTTCGTCGATTGATTTTTCCATTTTCATTGATAACATAACTAAAGCAAAGCGCGCGCTCTGATTGGTTAATTCATCATCTACTATTTGCCCGTGGGTGTATGCTGCTGACTTGAGCAAATGCTAAGACTATTTTTCCGCGCGCGCTTGTTTCTTCTGATCACGTAAGACTTTTTAAATAAAAAGGAACTCTTGTTACAATGTTTCAATGTTATGTTAATAAAACAAATGGTAAACACCACAGTTTGTTCATAGTTCTGCTGAACTCTTTCCCCGGTTGTTGGATAATGATACGGAGCTTATAAATTAAAGAGGATTTTGGTCGGTATTTCAGGAAGCGTGATTAAACTTTATCGAGTTGCTGGTGTGCAGTTAGTTGCTATGAATGAATTTTCGCGCGCTTGTTTTCTCTTGTCATGTAAGACTAAACAAAACATTTTTTTTTGCGATGTAGCTCAATAAAAGGACTTCTGTTCCTCCAATGTCTCAATGTTATGTTATAAAACAAATGGTGAACGCCATAGCGTGCACTATTAAGTTATGGATGCACTCGGGAGGTTTGCTAAGCACTCAAGAAGCTAGAGTTGTACTCGGCTATCGCCTCGTGCGACTATTACGCTTCTTTCGTGCTAAGCAACCTCCAGCGTGCATCCATAACTCAATAGTTAACAACTACTCACAGAAGTGGAGGTGGTTAGTAGTGGATATTAACCGAGCCGCGAAGCGGCGAGGTAAATATTCACCGCTAACCACCGACACTGAGGTGAATAGTTGTTTTAGTATATACTAAAACAGTGAGATAATGTGCTCCACGAAAAACTGATTTTAATTCATAAATTCCAGCAACGATTCCAACATTTTCCCGCGGGTAACGATCCAACGCGGCTCCGATCGCGGTAAGTGATTTTTTGTTGTAAAACCTGCCGTTTGGTTTTTTCGCTGGCAGATAAAATTTCTGAAGACATTTGTTTAGGTCTGATGGCGACATTTCTTCAAACGGTGTTGCAAACTCTTTCTATATCTGAGACCATTGTGTGAAAAATACCATTTAACTTTGATTTTCAAGTGAACAAGTGAGGTTACGCAAGATTAATTTGCATTTGTAATCAAAACCTTTTTCATTTGTTTTTATCGATAAACTCCCGGTTACCATTATCTTTAAACACGGCCAAACCAAATTTAGTCGTTTTCTGTGTTTTCAGGGACTGCTTCGTCGTTATTTGAGTGATTTTTTCGCTTGTCACGGATGCAAACCGGCACGCCATTTTTTCCCGAGTTGCTCGGAGGTAAATAGCAAACGATATTCGGAGTTTGAGTAGGCAATCAGAGCGCGCCTTCAACGCCATCCACTGTTTTAGTATATACTAATATACGCTATATGCCTTTCACCATTTGTTAATTCAAGCTTAAAGGGATACTCTCTCGCCTGTGATGACTTTTTGAGAAAAGACGGATAACAACTTAAATGAAACAAATTGTTACGAGGATTGAATTATTTTTACTGAATCTGTCACGCAATCCCAGGCTTTTCTAGAATTATCTATAGTCTGTAATATTCCAGAAACTTCTTTCATGTGACTCAGCAGTTTCCAAAAATAGTACAACTTGTAATACGCTATAAATAGTAATAGAACATTCTAGAGAACTAAAGTAAATGTATAAAAGCCGGCTTGTGAGAAGTACAAAAAAGATTTGGCCGAGGGCTTACCCTGGTGGCTTGCTGACTGAAGTTGTGGAAGCTATGATATCACGAGGATATGACCTTTTGACCTTGCGATATCCGGAGAGAAGAAAGAGATGAAAAAGACGATAGTCAAGAGAGGAAGAAGATAGAGAATACAGAGTTTACTATGGAGTCCTCCGGAAGAGTTTGTGTACAAGGGAAGAATGCGATAAATCAAGAAAGCCAAGCGCTGTGGTCTTCAGTCGGCGGATGTTGGAATTGGAAGTTGATCAAGACGACGATCACTTACACGGCATGAAGGATTGTAAGCCTGCTTCATGAACTGCTTAACTTAATCTTCAACCTAAGTAAATTAGACAATGCAAAACTAATTAAATAATAGTTAAAATAGGTAACTGCTTGTTGTTGAATTTTTGTTGCGTGCCATATATCGTACTCGGGAATCTATTTTCATATATGCTTTGTTAGCGGACATTTGTTGGTCATTCGTGCACCTAACAAAATCTTTTGAAAAAAAGGGTAAATCTTTTGTAGTTTACGTTTAAATTTGAAACTTTTCTCAACGCTTGGTTCGAGCATAGGGCTTTGCCTCCCCACGGAGCTGACTTAGAAGGGAGAACTCATTTAACTTCCGTTGAGATTTCTTTCACTAGAGCACCGAGATTTCTTCAATAAAAAACGCGCCCCAAAAATACAATAATACCGCAACGATGTGTGGCTGGTGGATGTTCCAATACTCGTAGCGATGGAGTAAGCCTTCATAAATGGCCCGAAGATCCTAATTTCGCCAGGTTATGGATGAGAGCCGTGAAAAACACGCGATCCGATTTTGAGAACCCAACAAACTGTAGCCGTCTGTGCAGCATTCACTATTTCACTGCAGATTCTTTTGAGGAACAGTCGGTTCTGGTGAAATCTATGGGTTTAAAGATGAAAGCCCCTCTAAGATACAATGCTGTTCCCTTAGTTTTTGATATTAATCCGCCTGTAAAAAAGAAACAAAGGCTCGAGGACGAAAAAAAAACTCTCATCTTCACAAGTCCGTGACACTAGCGCGGGATTATCAAAACAAAATCGTCAACAACTACGTGGAGCATACAGAAAACGGAAAGCTGCAAGGGGGTATGTATTACCTGGAAAATAAATATAAAGCTGACCTACTCACACCTCTGAACCTCCAAAACACTTGCGGTAAAATCCATCACATTCTTCCACTTGGCGTGTTCCCCCTAGCAGAAACATTCCACAAGCGTAGGATCGTCGAAGGGGCTAATGATCCAACAATTCCACCCCAGTTTGAACAAACAAGTCATTTCTTATGTCTCCAAACTTTTCCCATCGGGAATCACATAAGTTATGTACAGACGGTCAACACTTTCAACCCTGAAGATGAAAAACAACCGAAAACGTTTGGTTTTAGCATTTTAATAACTTTTCTTAATCTTTTTAGCCTTGCATATATAATTTCAAATATGAACCTGTATTCATTGACTGAAAAATGCAGCAAAAAGCTCTTTCAAACTTATAACCCAACTCATTTACCCGGTGCGTGTTTCAGATCCTCGATGCACATATAGAAAATGAATAGCTCTCCCTTTCCAAAGAGAGTTACCGAACAATTAGGTTTTGCATCGGTAGAATTCTCACCCCAAGCTCAAGATGTCGGCACCCAAACTCCCAAAATAGGGAAAGATGTCTCTGTGCAATTTCGGAGCAGTCGTACCGCTAGAGGCAAATTTAGTCACTTGAAAATACATAAAAATACAAATCTGTTGTGACAGTAGTTTGGCCGTCCCGAAGAAAGTAACCAAACCGCACGCTAAAATAACTTGGCAGGCTGTCAGACGTCCGTTCCAGTAAAGAGTAAAAGCACACAACGCACTTCGCTCAAGGAGTTTATTACGTCGACCCTGGTTCAGAGTGAGGAGGAAAATTCGGATCAAGAGGAAGAAGGTGAAGAAGAAGTAAAAGAATGAGGAATTACGCAAGTTTAAGATTTACATAACACGTGCAGCGAATGTGAAAGAATAGCTTTATTGTGTTAAAAACAAATGCAGGTCTAGTCAAGTTGAGGTCCTACATTTTTAAGGCCAAACACTGCTGCATTTCTCAAATCTAACGATCACTTCACTTTGTGAAGTGACAAACGAAGAGATTTTGCCAAAAGGCGAAGATTTTAGCTCAGAGAAATCGCTTACCAGTCTGTTTTGCATTCGCTCGAATGGATCGGCATCATCTGGTTCATTCGAGGAGTCAGAACTAGCCTCACTGTCGTAAGGCTCAAACACATATATGGTTCAGTTCCACGAGCGTCTGCACTCTCGATCACCCCCGCGATTAATCCGAGAAGGAAAACTCGAATCTCTAGAGTCGGACTCCAATACGATCGCTCGTATGTTTTTCAGTTCTCCTTTCTTCGTCATTGATCACGTGTTTAACTTAGCCTGCGAACAGGCTCCCGGCTTGGAGGGCGCGAAGCAGGGGAAGGGAGGGGAAGGTTTCTGTGTCCCCATGTCTGATTAAACGGGGAGCCTGTTCGCAGGCTATGTTTAACTAGGAGCCATTTCAACTTCCGGTCTTTGAATTGAGTGAATTTCGCGCTTTTGCAACAGGATTTTAATCAAATAAAAGGTTTTAGGGAACTTTTTCTTCTTCCAGTAGTCGTTTTGGCAAAAGATCTACATTTTGATTAAATGTTAACATTTGGTGGAGAGTATCCCTCTAATGCCTGAGTATTTAAATGCTAGACCATCGAAAGTCACGAAGATTACAGATTACTCCGTGAGGTAGATATGATAGGAGATGGGAAAGAAAGAGGGAAAAAGGGAGAGGGTACCAGACTATCCCCCTCCCGTGCAGTTACTCCCCCCCCCCCCTCCTTCCCCAAGTTACACCTGCCACAAATTGTGAAACAAACTGTCTTTGATTTATCAAAATCGATCTTTTGAAGTTTAATTTTTTTGGCGAGAACGAAAATGAGGTATTTAGTGTTACAAAAGATCCATGCAATTATGGGTATTTTTGTGTGTGTGTGTGTGTGTGTGTGTGTGTGTGTGTGTGTCTGTGTGTGTGTGTGTGTGTGTGTGTGTGTGTGTGTGTGTCTGTGTGTACCGCCATGTTTGATCGTGTGTTTACCGCCATGTTTGATCGCCATGTTTGCTAGTAGAAAGATATCGAAACCAAACTCAGTGCTTTTTGTAGCTTTACCTGAATAACAGTCGGCCGGTTGAGAAACCAACAGTTTGCCCTTCTTTAGCTAAACTTCGTTTTAGCTATCTTCAATTCAGCCAAATTTTGAGAACTGCGTCAACAAGGTCTTATGCCAACAATGGACAACACTATCAAACATCCCATTTATGGACAGATTTAGATTTTAGAAAGACTTGGGAGATCCAAGGAAGACTTCGTTTAGCCCTCTACGCTCCTTGAATATCGGTAGGCATGTTTCCAATACTGTATGCTTTACATTAGTCATAGTGCTGACGCGAAGAAAATTTTTTTTACAATCTAGAGCTTCATTCAGTTCAGATCATTGTCTTTTTTCTCATAACCCTAGCGTTTGATTTAGAAGTGATATTGTAAGGGGGAATTAGATGTTGGTGACTGAGGTTGAAGGGTTTATCAACCGACTCAATTTATTTCCAGTTATGTTGATTCTTTATTTCGAAACATGATATCAAACGCATTTGTTATTCTTGACTAATCCTCTATTGTATATACAATATTTAAAACCGTAGTGAGCAGCTTTTTTGCCAGCAGGAAGCTGGGGAGCAGGGATGGTGTAGTGGTGAGACCACTCGCCTCCCACCGCTATGGCCCGAGTTCAATTCCCGGACCTAGCGTCACATGTGGGTTGAGTTTGTTACTTCTGATCCTTGCTTCGAGGATTTATCTCCGGGTCCTCCGGTTTTCCTCCCTCAGCAAAAAACAACAGTCCAAGTTGTCTCCCCAATTAGCTTCAAGCTAAATACCCCTGACACATTAGTAAAGTTTTATTATTATTATTACTTATTATTAGGGAGCGCGATCATCCTCCCTTTGTGACGCTTTTTTTCGGTCACGCAACATTGATCTTGCACCGATGTGTGACGGAGAAAGTGGATCAAAAAATCGGGCTTTCTCCAAGATACATATTGAAATAATGATTGGAATAGAGAATTTCTTTCAAATCGCTTGTAAATACCTTGAAACTAAAACAAATAGAAATTGAAAAGATTCAGTGACTGTTTAGATCCTTCCTAGTGTTCAGATGTTTAGCATGAAAATGATCGCATACTGCAAGGGTTGACCCTACAAATGGGGTATGAAACATTTTAGTGTGTTTCATGGAGAATTCCGTTGTCTGAAATGTCCCATGTAAAGAAGTGGGAGCTCCTTTTCAGGAGGTGAACTAACGTGAAAGATACATTGGATACCTTTAGTTTCGCGCTATCGAGGTGATGGCAGTCTCAACTGAGACAGAGATGAGAGCGGGGTAGTTCTGTCCAGGAGCTCAGTAACGGCGTAATTTTTTCGCGTGTTACACGAAAACATTTCAGCCGAAAAAATCAAGGTTAAGATCATTGTATTTGTCCTTCAGAGCAATTTCAATCGAATGTCGAAAGTAACTTCACTTTCAGTTCTCACTGGCTCTTGAGAACTTTCCTTTCTTCTGATTGGCTGTTTTAAATTCCTTGATTTGGTTTCTCAACACTCGATCTGAAAGTGCTCCGATTCAAAATTACTGGAATGCATTCAACGTTTGTGAAAGGTCAGGTGCAAAACATTAAACATTAAGTTACAACCAAGTAATCCGTCGCTACTTTTCATTCACTTTCATCAACATGGCAAGAAGCTCATTTTGTATCATAACATAACCAAAGTAAAGCGCGCGCTCTGATTGGTCAGTTTAGCGTCCCCCATTTGCCCATGGGTGTACGCTGCTGGCGTGAGCAAATGCAAAGACTATTTTTCCGCGCGCGCTTGTTTTTTCTGGTCATGTAAGATTTGTTAAATAAAAGGGAACTCCTTAGCTACAATGTATTAATGTTATGTTATAAAACAGATGGTAAACACCACAGCATACACTATTGAGTCATGGATGCACTTGGGAGGTTTGCTAGGCACTCAAGAAGCCAGAGTCACTCTCGGATATCGCCTCGAGCGACTCTTACGCTTCTTTCGTGCTTAGCAACCTCCCGCGTGCATCCATAACTCAATAGCGTACGCTGTGGTGTTTACCATTTGTTAAATATCTGAGATGCACTGGCATCAAATCTTTCACAAATTTTCTCCTCTTAGAAAACGAAAGAATCAAACGAACTGAACGTTTCCAGTTGAAATCCCAGCGCCGTAATCTTCACTCAAGCAGTCTGCATCCTCATCGGAAATTTCTCCTTGCATCAGCCATAGGTCTGTATATAACTCCCTCATTTATCCTTCATGGCAGCAATAGCTGACTACAAACTGCCCATTGTATCTCTGATTATTGTTAATAATTACTGTTTTTTGAAACCCCTCTAACATCAAGCGACTTCTCGTCTAGTTCCTCGTTTCCGGCGATAAAACTGTCTTAGTTGCTATAATAGGGACTTTAAGATACCTGGACGGCTGACCGGAAGTAATTTTACACGTGTAGACTGTATTGCGCATGTCTGCACAACACGTGTTGCCGTCCAGTTGTTGTCGAGGACTTCGGAATTAGAGTTTTGCCGTCCACAAGTGAACTTAAGCACATTTGACGAGAATTTCTTTTAAAATTCATTCTTTTTCAATTGAAAATGCTGTCCTTACTGTTATTTCTTGTTTTGATAAACAAAAGTTAAGAAACTGAAGTGTAAAATACCATCGCGAATGAGTGTTTGTTTGCTGCGCTTCGCAGTGATGGCGAATATGTCAACTAAACTTGAATGAAATTGAATTTTCTGGCATCTGTTTCCAGAATTATTTTGCTCACTCCATGTATCACATAAGTTACTGCTATTCACCATAAATGTTCAGCCATAAGTTAAATTCTTCGTACTCGTAGTATGGCAGCTTAAAGTTAACTGGCTTATTAGCCTCGTACAGAAATAGGAACTCTTCGTCGGTCAGTAGATTTTCTTCGTAAACAATAACAATCATTTCGCGAGTCTTTTTAAAATATGCCATGATTTACGAACAGAGCTAGAAACTTTAGGTTCGCTGCCGTCCTCCGTTCAAACAACCCGCTCCTTAACGTAGAAAGTTTCTCGCCAAGAACGTCGGTTTCGGCCCAGTCCTCCGCGCCTAATATTACCGTCCTCGAGGTCAGCCGTCCAGGTATCTTAAAGTCCCTAATGTTTTTTGTGGACCGCTTTGATCTTCTTTCAATTTATGCATTTACAATATTTTCGACCTTTGCTTTTCGGGCACGAACAAGAAACGAAAAAAGGTGTCGTTTGTGAGCATGTTCAGCGTTATCTAAATAATCACGTCTCCCTTCGTCGTTTGCTAAATAAGAGTAACAAAATCTTTATTATTTTTGTGATATTGTGGTCGCGGGTACGGCGACACACTGGTGACCGTCATTTGGTAAAATATGGACTGGACTGGACTACTTTTTGGACGATTTTTTGGACTATCTTTTAGACCATTTCTTGGACCATTTTTTGGACCATTTTATAAGGGAAGAGGCACACCTTTAGTACTCGGGGAGGGATGGGTGCAGTCGACAAGTACTGAGGGAGGGGTGGGGGAAGACTGTCATTACTCAAGGAGGGGTGGTAGGTGGTTGTAATTGTAAACACTACTGGTTAATGGAGCTTTAACTCGATCGTGATAATTATTCTAATCGGTTTTTCGACTGATTTTTCCTAAATCAACATTTTGCGCTGGGCCGCGGCGTTTCTTTAAATTTTTAGCCATGCGAAAGCGAAACTGCCACGTAAACACTGGACTTCAATTCGTATTGAAAATATCGCTTTTACTATCGATCCTCCACTGTTGAGTTATCTGGCATAGGTTATGCGTGTGCCTTTTGCCGACTTGCGCACCGTCAGTTTTCCTTTGTGTAATTACCAGATTTATCTATCTATCTTTTGTCATTAATGTTGTCGGACGAGATCACAGAATTTCCTTTCCTTGGCTCTTGACTTTAGCCGTAAATAGAGAATTCACAAGCGCTATCGCAATTTTAATGTTTGTACGTTTTTTATATGAAATCATTTTTGGTACAATCGTACATAGCAATATTCTCTCAGACCTCGAAAACGCAGACCGCAGACCGCAGACCGCAGACCGCAGACCGCACACCTCGAGAACGCACACCTCGAAAAACGTGTATACAGTGTGTAATTACCAGATTTATCTCTCTTCCGTCTGTCATTGATTTTATCAGACGAGATATCGGAATTTCCGTTATGCGAAAGCGAAACTGCCACGTAAACACTGGACTTTAATTTATATCTAAAATACTTCGTTTACGGTCCTTCACTGTTGAGTAATCCGTGTGCCTTTTGAGTCGACTTGTGTGTGCACTATCAGTTGCCTCACGTTTTCCTTTGTGTATACAGTATGTTATTAGTGAATATATCTATCTTCCTTTAGTCAGTGATCTTATCAGGCGAGATCACAAAATTTCGCAAAACACCGAAATACCTAGTTAAACAATAGTGTGTTTCTGTCGAGGAACTATCAGCTGTTAGCTGCCCCGCGGAAATTTGATGTTCTTAAAAGAAATATTTGCCCGAGAAGCTTCGCTTCTCGGGCAGATATGCTAGTTTAAAGAACATCAGATTTCCAAGGGGCAACTATCACATCGATAGTTCCGAGACATAAACACTATTTTCTTTATTGTTCACCACTAAAATGTCTTCCGCTCGCCAGTTTAAAAACAATCAACAATTATTACGATCGAGTAAAAGCTCCATTAACCAGTAGTGTTTATAATTACAACCACTTGCCACCCCTCCCTAAGAGATAACACTCTTCCCCCACCCCTCCCTCAGTACTTTTCGACTGCACCCACCCCTTCCTGATTACTAAAGGTGTGCCTCCTCCCTTATAAAATTTTCCAAAAGATAGTCCAAAAAAATAGTCCAAAAATCGTCCTAAAACTCGTCCAAAACAGTCCAAAAAATCGTCCAAAAAAAGTCCAGTCCAGTCCATATTTTACCCTATGCCAGTTCCGAGATAGAAACACTCTATTGTCTTAATTTTTTACCACTAAATTTTCTGCCGCGCGCCTGTTTAAAAACAATCAAAACCCGCTAAATGCACTCGAGACACTCGATTGTACCAAAAATGATTTCATATAGTAAACGTACAAACGTAAAAATTACGATAGTGCTTGTGAATTCTTTTTTGTGAATTCTTTTTCTTTTTTTGTGTGAATTCTTGTGAATTCCTTCAAGGGCGAAGGACAGGGAATTTCGTGATCTCGTCTGATAACTTCAATGACAAAAAGAAGATAGATAAATCTGGTAATTACACACTGTATACCCAAAGGAAAACTGATGGTGCACAAGTCGACTCGAAAGGCACACGCATAACCAACGCCAGACTAGTAACTCTACAATGGAAGATCGTAAACGCGATATTTTCAATAAAGATTTACGTCCGGTGTATACGTGGCATTTTCGTATTACTAAAAATTAAAGAAACACCGCGGCCCAGCGCAAACATTTTGATTGAAGGCAGTCGAAAGACCGATCAAAATAACCTGTACGATCGAGTAAAAACTCCATTAACCAGTGGTGTTTACAATTACAACAACCTACCACCTCTCCCTGAGTAACAGAACTCTTCCCAACCCCTCTATCAGTACTTTTCGACTGCACCCACTCCTCCCTGAGTACTAAAGGTGTGCCGACCCTCTTATAAAATGGTCCAAAACATCGTTCAAAAAAATCGTCCAAAAAATCGTCCAAAAAACAGTCCAGTCCAGTCCATATTTTACCCTATACCATTATTATTCCACAGAAAATTCCCTCTAGGAAATAATCGAATAGAGAAGGCTTTAAATAACTACCTAACCATGTTTTTTGGAACTTAAGTTATCTTCTGGTTTTCATATCATTACGAACTTTGTGTTATGTCCGCAGTTTTTATTTTTGTGTCCAGCAGTCCTTTTCAATAAGTTTTGTGTACACAACTTGTTTACCCATAACTTGCCACCTTCATACTATATTGAGCTTTTTGCCTCCGATAAACGTTGTCGCGTATGTTATTGTGTTCGTGTGATCATAAGTTTTAATTGTTCATTATTTTATAGGAAACTGTTATTTTCCAGTTAAAAATGATTTCGGGAAAGATTTGAAAGCCTTTTGTATGTTCCCGTTAACCAAGCCAGTATTCGATCCGACTGATAATAGGTTCTGCCATTTTGATAACGAGCCAAGGAGATATTTTGCGCAAGTGCTGATAAAAATAAATTATTTGCGAGCTTAACGATTGGGAAATCGATGAGTGTTCCATGCGTCATTTCTAATGTGAAAAATAGTAAAACTCTGTACGAAGGTCAGGTTAGAGTTGACATCAGGTGATATGTTAGCTTGATTTATGTTTGTTCTTTCGCTTGAAACTAACGAACTCTTTTCCATTCCAGATCTTGTTCTTCTCACGTTTGGTGTCACATGTCCAAAAAACCCCATGTCATCTTATGCTGAACGAGAACAATTTTTATCGTCAGTTACCTGCACGAAACCGGTTGCTACGGACAACTCATGATCAGCAAATCCACCAACCTCCTCAATTGTTCAATAAAGGAATCGTGTTATTCTGTATCATGCAATGGACCAATCAGGAAACAATGTCACTTGTAACCTCACCATTGAAATCACAAGTGAGTTTTCTTCTCATTTCTCCTTGGCCACCACTGGTCTAGTTGGAGGCGCGCTTGGAATCTAGGATAATTGACTTGTTTAGATAACTGATCATTTGCTGTCCAAAATCGAAAAATCGGCCCCTTTCTCAAAAATCAGACACTACCGTCAAAATTTAAAAAGAAAAAAAAAATCATACACGAGTTTCCAAATTTAAAAAATTGGCCGCAAGCGTCCAAAATCAGAACTCAGCCGCTACATTACTTACCTTGGAAGGTATCAAACAACAACAAACATATGAAACATATGTATGAACTGCGGTTATAAAACGTATATCTGCACGATCCTTCGCAGTAAAGCACTATTTGAGCAATAGTGAAAATCAGACCTGAAAAAAATTTCAGGCCTGTACGGGATTCGAACCACTGACCTCTGCGATACTAGTGCAGCGCTCTACCAATTGGGCTTACAAGCCAACTGGGAGCAGGCCATCAAATTAACTCGACATGAACCCGTAGATGATAAATCAAACAACAACAAACATATGAAACATATGTATGAACTGCGGTTATGAAACGTATATCTGCACGATCCTTCGCAGTAAAGCACTATTTGAGCAATAGTGAAAATCAGACCTGAGAAAAATTTCAGGCCTGTACGGGATTCGAACCACTGACCTCTGCGATACTAGTGCAGCGCTCTACCAATTGAGCTAACAAGCCAACTGAGAGCAGGCCATCAAATTAATTCGACATAAACTCGTAGATGATAAATCAAACAACAACAAACATATGAAAGATATGTATGAACTGCGGTTATGAAACGTATATGTGCACTAGTATCGCAGAGGTCAGTGGTTCGAATCCCGTACAGGCCTGAAATTTTTTTCAGGTCTCATTTTCACTATTGCTCAAATAGTGCTTTACTGCGAAGGATCGTGCACATATACGTTTCATACCTTGGAAGGTATGTTAATATAAATCATGCCTCATGATCGCCATTCTCGTTCCTTCTAGTACATTGTTACCTCCTTGATTTTTAGCCTCATGTACCAGCAAACTACAATCGTCCAAAAATCTTAGGAACACCACATCATTTTCAAATAAAGACAACAAAATTATCATATTTCTACTTCTTATTGTTGTAAACATAACATTTCTTAGTATGCGACTCTGTAAATTATCAACATCACGAGCAGGACAATTGCAGGATAGTCTGTTCATACCTAGTAAAAAAAAAAAAATAGAGCGCTTCTCAATTTGGCGAGTTTAATGGCTCCTGGGCGACTTTGGCTCCGAGGTCTAAGGTTAGAGGTCTGGTTCAAGCCCCAGGGCAGACTAACACTCAGGGTCTTGATATAACTCAGGAGCATGCGCTACTTTTGCTATGACATCTGCAAAGGGTTAGACATTCTAGTCTTCTTAGAGAAGGACAATTAACACAAAAGGCCCCGTCTGCTGCATCTTCTCTGTACAAAAGAGCAGGTGCACGTTTAAGTAGCTCATGACTTTTCGCAAAGTGCAGGGAATGTAGCTCCCGATGTTGTGGTGTCGCCTTGTTATTGTTTAAAACAAGCCTCCATTTAAACCATTTATGTTCCTCTGGGGTTCATCCATAATTCGTGATCTATTGTTTACCGTGCCTACATTTTCGGGCCATCGAATCTCAGCGCAAGACGTTCTTATCAGTTTAAATTCAAGTAGCCCTTGTCTCGAAACACTAGCCATTAATTATCCATTCAAAGTGCTTTGAAAAATGTTTTCTACTTTTTACCAAAGTTTCCACAACAATTCATCGAAACACGATATATTAATCATTCAGACACTGATTCAAATGTTAATTTGTATTCTGCTTCATAAAAATTGCCTCATGGCACCGATGGCATGTACCTTATCAATGATTGGTGAAGTTATTGTTGTAGGGATGACGGCTAATTTTGCGCCCTACAAGTAGGTGGGATAAACATTTACCAAAATTTGAACTACCGACTATTCCCACTTAAGAACTTACTCATTGTTAAGGGGGTATAAGAGTTAAATATCATGTTTACTTTTTAACCTTAGACTTGACCGCATGAAATAAACAACTGTATTCTGCATAATATATCTATGGGTCCCCCATAGGGTCACTTTGATAGTTTCATACGGCCAAGTAGTCTTGAGGTAAATCCAAGCGCTGTGATTAGTTTTTACTGGGTTGGGATTTTGCCATACGGACCGTTTTCGCGGAAACGGTCGTAGGCCGTGTGTTCCGACGTATTGTTATGCAATCGCGTGCACGCATGCGCCGTTCAGTAAGTCGCCACGAGGTTTTTTCTACTGGCTTTTCCTCCATGTTTGTTTTAAACTTTTACCTTCGGTTTTCCTTAAATAAAGGATCAATTTTTTTTTCAAATTGCAATGCGCCTGAACACCGTGTATTTTTGTTCTCGAAAATCGGCAAATTTTGGTCAGACTGGCCTCTAATAAATCATTTATTTTTAACCTCACTTGCTCAAAGTGTCCTGGGGCATATTGGCCCTCATTGGGTTTGGATGGACCGAACGCTGCAGGGTCTGTACTGCCACGACCTATAAGTGTGATGTAGAGTTGCAAATTCATGATAAAACATGCTTTATTCTTTGTGGGTGTTGTGCTTCTTTGCTCTATTCATTTTAATTTGCACGACGAAAAGCCATTTTCAAAGCTGTGAGGTTTTCCTCTTTTCACAAATGTTCACAATTGAAAATGAAAAAGGTCAAGAAGAACATTGCAATCGAAAGCTTTAGAAAACACATAAGTTGACTGTTTTATGATCGAACAAAAGTCCATGTGACTTGTCTACGTCTTAAACAGAGTCATCAATCCGGAGGGAACGACGTAGACGGCAACCTCACCAACGGACCTAATCCAAAGATGTACATAAAGATTTTTGGCCCGGGGGAGGGGGAAGAAAAATAAAACAAGCGCCTGGGATACACAACTGAAGCCGCTGCTAAAGTTTGGCACTCTCTTCGAGTTTCACCCAGTATAATAAAAAACAAGATAACGAGCTTGCCAAAGGAGTGACGCTAAAACAAATCATGCTTGAATAATCTGGGTGGGGAGGGGCCACTGCACGCTCCAAAAGTAAAATCGAAAGATAATAACCACACAAGTATCTATTTCAGGCAAAAACATGTCCGTGTATTTGAAAAGAACATTATCTCTTACGATCTCACATTTGACCGCAAACAAATATATAAACTTATGTAAGCTCTCACAAAAGGCTAATGTATATATAGTCCCTCATTATTCTACAGATCGGTGAACTGAGATGCACTGAGTCGAAATCAACCATTACTAGACCTAATCATCCCGATTAAACGAAGCTCCTCGTACACTCTGTAGTTAACGCGCGACATTCATCTAAGAATGTATGAGAAAATAATAGATAAAGCGTTCATGTCTCCACTTCAACGAAATTTCAAATTCTAAGGTAATATCACAAGGATTCTCTTAGTCTATTACAATACTTTGAAACTTCTCAGACTGAGATCTACAGTGCTATTAAGTCCTGAGCTATTCATTTGGAAACCTTGTCAATTATACTCCTTCTTACAGGAGGAGCCTGTTTTTAGTTTAAGCTCCATCAAATATAAAATATAACTAAACCACCAGGCTATCTTTTACTTTATAAATTTACGTTGCTGATAAGAAGAGAGTGATATGCGCACAAGCCAATCAATCAAAAGTCATAATTCAGAAAAAGCAGCACTATATGGCGCCTCATAAACGATTTTGTCCTGGAACGTGGGACTTCAAGCAAGGAAACGTCTTTAACCTGTCTCCGATCACAGAGTTTGCAGATCAGGATACAAGAAGCTCAAATGATATCAAATATAACGAAAATATCAAAACGGTCTAGATTCTGGCGAAACTTCTCCAGGAAAGGGACAGCAACGTCTACAAAGAATTAAAGGCCTTCGCCGTTTATAAATTAGCCCAGTTTCTAGACTATCAACAAGTCCATCTTTTCTTCTTCTCAAAGCAGCTTAAACCTTAATTCACGACGCACCTCCTTTTCTGTTGAAGCCGAGAGAAGTTCCTCCTGACATCTCGTACCCTAACATGATCTTGACCGTATCTCCAAATAAAAATTACCAGTGCACGATCAAGACAATGCTTGGCCTCTTGGAGTTCGCTCAGGTCACTGTGCAAATTACCCAGATTCTTGTAAGAGGCTGCAACATCAACATGATCAGGTCCTAGCTTCTTCAGACGAATCTCCAGTGCACGCTTATAGTAGTCTTTTGCTTGATCTGTTTCGCCCAGGTTACTGTGTAAATTACCCAGATTGTTGTAAGAGGCTGCAACATCAACATGATCAGGTCCAAGCTTCTTCAGACGAGTCTCCAGTGATTGATTATAGTAGTCTTTTGCTTGATCTGATTCGCCCAGGTCACTGTGTAAGGTACCCAAATTGTTTTAAGAGGTTGCAACATCAACATGATCAGGTCATAGCTTCTTCAGATGAATCTCCAGTGCACGCTTATAGTAGTCCTTTGCTTGATCTGTTTCGCCCAGGTCACAGTGTAAACTACTCAGATTGTTGTAAGAGGCTGCAACTTTAACATGATCAGGTCCCAGCTTCTTCAGACGAATCTCCAGTGCACGCTTATAGTAGTCTTTTGCTTGATCTGTTTCGCCCAGGTTACTGTGTAAAATACCCAGATTGTTGTAAGAGGCTGCAACATCAACATGATCAGGTCCAAGCTTCTTCAGACGAATCTCCAGTGCACGCTTATAGTAATCTTTTGCTTGATCTGTTTCGCCCAGGTTACTGTGTAAATTACCCAGATTGGTGTAAGAGGCTGCAACATCAACATGATCAGGTCCCAGCTTCTTCAGACGAATCTCCAGTGCACGCTTATAGTAGTCTTTTGCTTGATCTGTTTCGCCCAGTTTACTGTGTAAAATACCCAGATTGTTGTAAGAGGCTGCAACATCAACATGATCAGGTCCTAGCTTCTTCAGACGAATCTCCAGTGCACGCTTATAGTAGTCTTTTGCTTGATCTGTTTCGCCTAGGTTACTGTGTAAATTACCCAGATTGGTGTAAGGGGCTGCAACATCAACATGATCAGGTCCAAGCTTCTTCAGACGAATCTCCAGTGCACGCTTATAGTAGTCTTTTGCTTGATCTGTTTCGCCCAGGTCACTGTGTAAAGTACCCAGATTGTTGTAAAAGATTGCAACATGAATATGATCAGGTCCTAGCTTCTTCAGACGAATCTCCAGTGCACGCTTATAGTAGTCTTTTGCTTGATCTGTTTCGCCCAGGTCACTGTGTAAAGTACCCAGATTGTTGTAAGAGGCTGCAACATCAACATGATCAGGTCCAAGCTTTTTCAGACGAATCTCCAGTGATTGATTATAGTAGTCTTTTGCTTGATCTGTTTCGCCCAGGTCACTGTGTAAAGTACCCAGATTGTTGTAAGAGGTTGCAACATCAACATGATCAGGTCCTAGCTTCTTCAGACGAATCTCCAGTGCACGCTTATAGTAGTCTTTTGCTTGATCTGTTTCGCCCAGGTTACTGTGTAAAGTACCCAGATTGTTGTAAGAGGCTGCAACATCAACATGATCAGGTCCAAGCTTTTTCAGACGAATCTCCAGTGATTGATTATAGTAGTCTTTTGCTTGATCTGTTTCGCCCAGGTCACTGTGTAAAGTACCCAGATTGTTGTAAGAGGTTGCAACATCAACATGATCAGGTCCTAGCTTCTTCAGACGAATCTCCAGTGCACGCTTATAGTAGTCTTTTGCTTGATCTATTTCGCCCAGGTCACTGTGTAAAGTACCCAGATTGTTGTAAGAGCCTGCAACTTTAACATGATCAGGTCCAAGCTTCTTCAGACGAATCTCCAGCGCACGCTCATAGTAGTCCTTTGCTTGATCTGTTTCGCCCACGGCACTGTGTAAACTACCCAGATTGTTGTAAGAGGCTGCAACATCAACATGATCAGGTCCTAGCTTCTTCAGAAGAATCTCCAGTGCACGCTTATAGTAGTCTTTTGCTTGATCTGTTTCGCCCAGCGCTTTTTGTAAAATACCCAGATTGTAGTAAGAGGCTGCAACATCAACATGATCAGGTCCAAGCTTCCTCAGACGAATCTCCAGTGATTGTTTACAGTAGTCTTTTGCTTGATCTGTTTCGCCCAGCGCTTCTTGTAAAATACCCAGATTGTTGTAAGAGGCTGCAACTTTAACATGATCAGGTCCAAGCTTCTTCAGACAAATCTCCAGTGCACGCTCATAGTAGTCCTTTGCTTGATCTGTTTCGCCCACGTCACTGTGTAAAATACCCAGATTGTTGTAAGAGGCTGCAACATCAACATGATCAGGTCCTAGCTCCTTCAGACGAATCTCCAGTGCACGCTTATGGTAGTCTTTTGCTTGATCTGTCTCGCCCAGCGCTTCGTATAACATGCCCAGATTGTTGTAAAGGACTGTAACATCAACATGATCAGGTCCAAGCTTCTTCAGATAAATCTCCAGTGCATGATTATAGTAGTCTTTTGCTTGATCTTTTTCGCCCAGGTACCAGTGCAAACTACCCAGATTGTTGTAAGAGCCTGCAACCTTAACATGATCAGGTCCCAGCTTCTTCAGACAAATCTCCAGTGCATGATTATAGTAGTCTTTTGCTTAATCTGTTTCGCCCAGGTTACTGTGTAAAATACCGAGACTGTTGTAAGAGGCTGCAACATCAACATGATCAGGTCCTAGCTTCTTCAGACGAATCTCCAGTGCACGCTTATAGTAGTCTTTTGCTTGATCTGTTTCGCCCAGGTTACTGTGTAAAATACCCAGATTGTTGTAAGAGGCTGCAACATCAACATGATCAGGTCCTAGCTTCTTCAGACGAATCTCCAGTGCACGCTTATGGTAGTCTTTTGCTTGATCTGTCTCGCCCAGCGCTTCGTATAACATGCCCAGATTGTTGTAAAGGACTGTAACATCAACATGATCAGGTCCAAGCTTCTTCAGACGAATCTCCAGTGCATGATTATAGTAGTCTTTTGCTTGATCTTTTTCGCCCAGGTACCAGTGCAAATTACCCAGATTGTAGTAAGAGGCTGCAACATCAACATGATCAGGTCCCAGCTTCTTCAGACGAATCTCCAGTGCACGCTTATGGTAGTCTTTTGCTTGATCTGTCTCGCCCAGCGCTTCGTATAACATGCCCAGATTGTTGTAAGGGACTGTAACATTAACATGATCAGGTCCAAGCTTCTTCAAATAAATCTCCAGTGCATGATTATAGTAGTCTTTTGCTTGATCTGTTTCGCCCAGGCGACTGTGCAAATCACCCAGATTGTTGTAAGAGTCTGCAACCTTAACATGATCAGGTCCCAGCTTCTTCAGACGAATCTTCAGTGCATGATTATAGTAGTCTTTTGCTTGATCTGTTTCGCGCAGGTACAAGTGCAAATTACCCAGACTGTTGTAAGAGGCTGCAACATCAACATGATCAGGTTCCAGCTTTTTCAGACGAATCTCCAGTGCATGATTAGAATAGTCTTTTGCTTGATCTTTTTCGCCCAGGCACCAGTGCAAATTACCCAGATTGTAGTAAGAGGCTGCAACATCAACATGATCAGGTCCCAGCTTCTTCAGACGAATCTCCAGTGCACGCTTATGGTAGTCTTTTGCTTGATCTGTCTCGCCCAGCGCTTCGTATAACATGCCCAGATTGTTGTAAGGGACTGTAACATCAACATGATCAGGTCCAAGCTTTTTCAGATAAATCTCCAGTGCATGATTATAGTAGTCTTTTGCTTGATCTTTTTCGCCCAGGTACCAGTGCAAATTACCCAGATTGTTGTAAGAGTCTGCAACCTTAACATGATCAGGTCCCAGCCTCTTCAGACGAATCTCCAGTGCATGATTATAGTAATCTTTTGCTTGATCTGTTTCGCGCAGGTACAAGTGCAAATTACCCAGATTGTTGTAAGAGCCTGCAACATCAACATGATCAGGTTCCAGCTTTTTCAGACGAATCTCCAGTGCATGATTATAGTAGTCTTTTGCATGATCTGTTTCGCCCAGATACCAGTGCAAATTACCCAGATTGTTGTAAGAGACTGCAACATCAACATGATCAGGTCCCAGCTTCTTCAGACGAATCTCCAGTGCATGATTATGGTAGTCTTTTGCTTGATCTGTTTCGCCCAGCTCCGTATGTATCCCGCCCAATTCGCTGTAACATGCTGCTTTTTTCAGGTCCCCTCCTTCGTGACTTGATTCAATCATTTTTAACAGCAATTTATAATAGACTATCGCTGCTCCAAACTCACTGTGGTCATGGCACATGTCACCGAGGGTGCAAAGGCCACCAGGGTGAGAACTCAAAGACTTAAGTGCTCTTTCGGAGAATTCTGGCTTTTCTCTTCTAATTACCACGTGTTCAAGTTTTGAGCTTAACATCTTTAAATGCGGAGCTAATTTTGTTCCCACATCAATAGAATCTAATTTTTTAAATTTTGAGAATGACATTACAGCCCCATATACCACTTCGTAAACTTCATCCTTTGTGCAATCTTTCGTCGCAGACTTAATAACGTCGTGAACAACACCATGAGCTCGAATATAGACACCACTCAATTCTTCTTTTACCTCATCTTTTTCTTCAATCAGCAATAATGAACATTGATTCATTCTCATTCTTATCATATGTTCATCTTCAAAATCTTCATCTACTGCTCTGATGTACTCGATAACAGCTTCTTGAAGGATCGGCTGTAATGCACACACAGAGAGAAAATTGAACATGTGATAGAAAATTATATCGTCCGCCATCGCCTTTTCGACAGCGAGTGTTATTACTTTGGTCATGGAGTTTGGATAGCTTGGATTGATCTCAGCAAGAATGATTTCAGTAGCACTTCGTTTCCCCTCTTCCAATTTCTTCAAGTAGTCGCTCCAGCCAAATCTCGAGGATACCTTACTCTGACGAACTTGTCGCACATACGTGGCTGCAGCCGCTAGGGCAAGTGGCTGGTAGTCTAATACCTTAGCAACTTCTTTCTCTATGCCATTAATTGGGATATCAGAAAGAATGCTCAGCAAAGAGCATGCGTCGTTAGGTTGCATTCCTGCGCTGACGGAAAGGTTTTGTATGGAAGAGCTTGTTAACGGCATAGACGCAGTGCCCTGCGTTGTTATTAGCATCTGGCCCCTTGCCCACACCTCGTTTCCTGCATCAGGCAAATGACCGCTTGAAAGAGAGTTCCCATTATCAACTACCAGCAGCCATGAGGTGTAATGATTAATTTTTGCACTTATTAGGGTCTTGAGATATGAAATCTTCTCGTCTGTGTTCAAATCCTTCGAGCCGTAAGTGTTTGTTATTTCATATCCGGGACATTTGCAATGTTGAGCAAAAAGGACATACGAATTCAAAATTGTTTCTGGGCTTTCAGCATTCAGTGTCATGACAAATGAAGCTGCGGAAGGTGTTTCTTTAAGCTCGTCGTAGAATCGCCTGGCTGCTAAACGGGCCAGCTGAGATTTGCCACTTCCTGGATTTCCTGACAAATACAGTATACTCATCCCATCATCGGTGTGTTTTAATGTTTGCAGGTTTCGCATAATTTCATCAACTTCAGATTCTCGAGCAGCGATGTCGTGTGTTGGTTTAGGAGGGAGAATGCAAAATGGAGAGACATCTGCGTGTAACTGTTCTTGCAAGGCAAGCCTCTGTTCTTCTTTTACTTGAAGTACCTTTCCTTTCTCTTGAAGTTCTTTTTCTTTTCCTTGAAGTTCCTTTTCCTTCTCTTGAAGTTTTTGTCTCAGGTCGTTAACCTCCCTTAAAACTTCATTTAACTCCTCTGTAGGGAAGGCTGTTTGATTTTGGACTTCATTGATTTTTAATGTGGGAAGACTTAAGGCGACGAATGCAGTTTTCACCCGCGATATAAGAATATTGAAATTTCCGTCAGAGAGTTGGCCTGCTTTGTCATGTGCGATTTTATTCCGAATATCTCTTAGTTCATCTATGTTTGATCGAACCTCTGAATTGAGACCGTGGATACAATCTGAAAAAAGAATAGCGTAAGACAGCATGGTACAGTCCCATTCAGCTCTGTCACCATTTTGCATAGTTGATAACAGCCGAGCGTTTTCGCTTCTCTTCTCAGGGGACTCCCCATTCCAAAAGTCCAGTCCATTTTTAGGTTGATCTTTCCATTCTCCTAGTCTTGTCTTGTGGCGACTGTCCCATTCTTGTTTAAAGATTGTTCGCAGACCCTCTGTTATAATATCAGTGACAACGTAACAAATCCTGAAGTAATTTAGCTGCTCTTCCGAATATTCAAATGCAGCGGCCATTTCTTGTTTGAACCTGCGCAAAACCAAAGTTTTGTCAATAGGCATTAGGGTTGTCTTTGCAAATAATATATGTGTCAAGATCTAGCGATACGTACTTAGACATGTTTTTGTAGGAAAGGGGTGGGTGAGGGACAAGGAAGTTTATTTCCATTATTAACAGGGTGGGGCTAAGCTCACGCTAGGACTAAGGATACGGAGGAAAATTGAGCAGCGAAGAATCAAGGCTACTTTTTAACTACTTCACATCATTTCTTTTTCTCAATATAATTTAAATATATCAACAAAGTTGAAATGGTAAATTTGCCACCGTTACCATTATAAAAGCTGAGGTTTCGAGTGTTAGCCCTTCGTCGGAGCGAAAGGGCTAACGCTGGAAACGTCAGTTTTTAAAATCGTAACGATGGCAAATTTACCATTTCAACTTTGTTGATATATTCAAATTATTTCGTTACCCCCACCGACGGGGCCCAAAAAGTTTCTTTAGAAACTATCAGCCTTTTTTTTTTCTCATCCGAAGAAGCAAACGAAGTTAACTCTGATTTTACTAATTTTTGTTCAATTAGGCGACTAAAGGAAAATCTATCACCTAACTCGTCAATTCCGCGTTAACTTTCCCGCGAAAACTGATATCGCACGAATCCTTCGTCAGGTAATGAATTTTCCCATAATAAAGAAAAAAATTGCTCTCGGTCTCTGTTGCTTGAGGTTTCTCTTGCAAGAATTTGCAAATATATTTACTTTTTGTTCACGGCTTATGTAACTGTTATAAGTCAAGGCTTAGTTTCGCGGCACGTCATCTGTAATGAAAGATAAGTGAAAATGACTAAACGGGGTCTGAGTTAAAAGTTAGTAGAGAAACAGAATTCTTCTCAGCCTGAGCCAAGAAATATATTTGACATAATAAGCGTTCTTGTATGCAATATTGACGTTTGGAACAAATTTAAGAAGACATTTCACGAAAAGCACTTGTTTTGTTTGCTATTTATTTCGTTTCTTCTTCATCTCACGGACATTAGATCTTAAAAGCTTCAAAGGCTTTGGCAGTTTTTTCGCAGCTGGTTTATCTCACTGAGTTCTGGAACTAACACTACGGTGCTGATATACTGTGGTACTGCAGTGCTGTTATACCGTGGCACCGCAGTGCTGGTATACTGTGGCACCGCAGTGCTGGTATACTATGGCACTACAGTGCTGGTATACTGTGGCACTACAGTGCTGGTATACTATGGCACTGCAGTGCTCGTATTCTGTGACACTACAGTGCTGGTATGCTGTGGCACTAAACAAAATTTTATCTCCTGAGGTCCTCTTATCTCTTCCACTTCTAGTCCTTAAAGCAATGGATGATTCTCCCAACAAAATTTCTGGAGCTTTAATGAAGTTGTGGTAGCCGTAATCCGCTGCTTTTTGCCCCTTGCGTTTTTCATAATTACTGTCAACTTAACTAAACAGTTCCGTCTTTCGTTTATTTGATACGGTCAGCATATTAGACAATGGATCATATCAGTTAGAGTATAAAAAGAACGTAAGGTCACAAACATCTCTTTTCTAACATAAAGCGACGATAGCAGAAGTCGCAGTGCAATTTTATCTTTTTGCTAAACTAGTTTTCTGTATTACGCTCCTTCTCCTGCAACGTGTTTCGTATCAAGATAAGTATTCTACAATGTTCGCTTGTTTCTTTTTCGTATGAAACGAGTTGTATCTGCTACGCATAACTTTCAGGTAAGTGAGTTAAAGTTTGCTTTATGTTGTCAAAGTTCTAGAAACTTTTTCGTGAGGTAATAATACTTTATCAGCGATAAAGAATATGGGGTGCTTTCTGTAGTCAACAAAAACACTTGAGGAACTAGCATGCGAAAGCTAATTGGTTTCGTCGCAATGCACAGTAATCACGTCTCTAAGCAAGACAGGACAAGTGACTTCGAGAGATTTAATTGGAAGGCCGCACAATACTTTTAAGCGATGATCGAATAATTATGACGCCATATCAATGGGCCATTTGAACTGCTTTTGTTTTGCTGAGGTAAGAAAGACAGGTTTTTGGGCTGCGTCAGTTAAGAGAAAATAGTTTGTATTTTCCTGGTCACGTTTCTTTGCACTCACCCAAAAAAACTTTGATCGTTGAAAAATAGTCAACTTGAATAAAAGGATGACTTAAACTGAAAATAGAGCTGGTAAAGACCTTCTCTAGCTTGAGCTAAGAAATCTATTTGAAATAACAAGCAACCTGCTTTGAAGTATTGAAGATATCTGGTGCCCAACCAAACATAGGAGTTCTTTTGTTGAGTATAAATTTTCATTGATTTAGGGGAATTTGTGTTAAGGAAGATAGAAGAAATCACAGTTAAATTTTATCTTGTTACAGTCTCATGAAGCTCCTTCTCTTCCAATATAGCAATTCTAGGAGGTATTTTTCGTTTGAAAAGAGTTGTATCTGCTATTCATAACTTTCATCCAAATGAAATTATGATACTTTCTGCTGCCAAGTTTTGGAAACTTTTCGTGAGATGGTGATTTATCATTTGCTATAAAAAATATAGGCTGCTTTCTGTATTCAAGAGAACACTTAACGAATTCGAAAGCGAAAACTTATTTGGCCTCGAGGCAAGGCACAAATAGCTGCGCCCTGCAGGTTTGATATCAATTGTTGTGCAGACAACTATTGAATCCACTTTGGTTTGATCCTTGTTCCATTATCTGTCCGGAGCAAAATAACACTTTGATTCGCTCTAAAAAGTCTGAAACATTATTCGCTAACTTGTGGGAAATAACCCGTACTTAGCTTAAAAAGTGAAATGGAGAAAAGATGGAGCTTATCCACCCCCCCCCCCCCTCTCGGTCCTCCCTGTTTCACATTTATTATTTAAATACAATTCCTTAAGTAATATTTTCTTCTATGCCCGCTCGAAAGGGTATTGGTATAAATTAGACGCACCTAATGCGCTATATAAGTAAAATAATAAAGTTATTATTATCATTATTACAAAGCGATAGTTAGTTCCAAACGCGACTTACATGAAATCGTTGTCAGTGGTTTGTCAAATGTACACAGATAGAAACACTAAGACAAACAGAATGCGTGCCAAAAGCAATCGAAAAGAGAGGCTGGAAATAAGAAGCACAAAAGAAAACCGACGCAAGGACAATATGAACGTTCTTCTCGTAGTCTGGATACATGGATAATAACAACGCGCAAAACTGACACGATTAGCTTGATATCGGCGCAAATGAAATGCGAGGCGACCCGCACTGAGAAACTGAGCGATTTACTTGACGTTGAAATATTTTTTGCAGCAGTTCTCTTCGTAAACTTCATGAGACTTGAAATAAACACGGCTGAGAAAGTCTGATAGAGGATCAAGAATTACAATTGAGGCGATCGAGTCATAAGTATCTAGGGGGATAGGACTTTGACGATTATAGGCAAAGAAATATAGTTTTTCCAGTCTATTTAAGCTTACATCATCTTCAAAACATACCCAATATACTGAATGGCAAGGAAGTACGTAATCCTCTATCCTGAGCGAAGACTGGTATCTCTCGCTGTTTTTTAAAAGGGAAGGGTAGATAATTCGTTTCAGTTTCATAATAAGCAATCCTGGTCCGCAACAGAAACAACTAAATTACACAATGACACAATGTACTTACCAGCAAGGCTTGTCCGAGTGCCTTGAGGAACAAATAATGCTGATTGATGCTATTATTTGTCTTAGGATCTTTTCACTGCTGTTGTGGATCGTGATCGGCTCGCACGAAGAAGACTCCAAGCCGTTTGCTTGCAATCGAAACGTTCTTATCTACATCGGAGGTGAAAACAAAGTGAATTAAGCGACAAAACCTCAATATAAACATATTTAACGGCAATGAAGAGCTCGATACCTTCTATACTTCTATACTTCTATTTATGGGATTGCAGAAGAACTCAAATATTACCCTATTTAATTGGCTTCAAATTAAAGGTTAAAAATAAGTTTGAAATAGAAAAATATGTGTGAATGAAGAATAATACTGAGGATAAATTTCATAAAAAGTGGCTAATAAGTAACTGGTTAAGCTAATTGCAATACTAGAAGTAGTAATATCTGTGTTAGTGTGTTATAGTATAGTGTATTATAATACTATAAAACTAGTAACAGTGGTACTTAGTAGTAATAGTAGTAATAGTAGTGTAATAATTTAGTAATAACAGTACCTAGTGAACGAATTTAAATGTAACCTGTGTGATACAGGGAGATATGTTGGTTACACACGCGGGCATTTATATGCCCGCGTGGATAGCCATAAGAGCACGTCATCTTCAGAACGCAAGCACGACGACATCGACCACGCAGGTGCTGTCCCTGAGGACCTTCTTAGCTGTTGCAAAGTTCTCAAGAAGTGCATGAAGAAATTCGATTGTCTTGTCAACGAGATGCTTTACATCAAACAATTAACACCGAGTTGGAACGTGCAAACGGATACTATCCGTGCTAAAGTATTTTTGTAGCTACCTCCCCTATGTAAATTAGTTGTAACTCTTGCACTCGCATTTTTTAATTTTAATTTCATTTGTACCCTTGATAATGGCGTCATGAAGTCGCCGAAACGTCGGGATATTATATCGCTCGTTTTTACCTGTCTATGTGTATAGTTTGCTATGATTTTCGCTCCATCATTCCCAACCGCAAAATAAGACAGAGATTTTAGGCGCTTTGAACCGCTTGTTTAATGAATTTTTTAAGAATTATTACTCTTTTCGACAACAGAGCCAGTTATCTAGACTACGAGAAGTCCCTCCTTTTCGGCCGCGTGGTAGGCCACCGTGGAGGCGGCGCGGCCGGGTGGTTAGGGTGTTGGACTTGTAATCCGGTGTCCCGGGCTCAAGTCCTCCACCCTGCCACTCACTGGATTTGTTCTCGGTTGCCCCTGGTTCAACTCCTCGGCTGCACTCTTTAAATAGCCCACTAGTCTGTCCCATGACGGTGGGCTCATTACAATAGAAAAGAGAGACTCGAAAGAAAAAGCAGAAAAGACAACGGACGCAAGGAAAACATGAAAGTTCTTCTCGTAGTCTGGATGCATGGATAATAACAACACGCAAAACTGACACGATTAGCTTGTTATCGGCGCGGATGAAATGCGAGGGGACCCGCACCGAGAGCCCGCACGGTTCACTTATCGTTGTAATATTTTTTGCTATTTTTTCTTTTTTTTAACTTAATTTTTGTGTATAGTTTGTTATGATTTTCGGTCCCTCGGTCCCTACTGCAAAATAATAGACTTGAAGTGCTTTGACCCGTTTATTTAACGGACATTAGAAAATTCCTACGCCGTTCGACACTCTGGATTCCTACTAGCGAAAGCAGTTATTGTAAGCCTTTTGCATCTAGTGCTACCACGACTATGTTCCTGCAATTTTCTGTTCCTTGAAGTTTCTTTTGCGAGAATTCGCAAATTTATTTACTTTCTTTTCTCGGCTTGTGTAACCCGTGATGAGTCAAGGATTAAGTTTTCTGCCTTGTTCGTTTGAAACAAGTTGTATCTGCTACACTTAACGTTTAGGTAACTAAATTAAAGTTTACTTAACGCTGTCAAAGTTATAGAAACATTTTAGTGAGGTGGTGATACTTCATCTGCCATAAATAATATAGGCTCCTTTCTGAAGTCAACAAAACACTTCAGGAGCTCGCAAGCGAAAGCTAATCTAGATTCGTCGCAATCCAAATTAATCACGTCCCAAAATAGCAGCCGGCACCCTGCAGGTACTATGCAAATGTTTGAACTGAAAACCACTTTGTTGCGGTTTTTCGTCCATAATCTGGCGCTGCAAAATGACACTTTTGATGTGCTTTGACCCATTAATCAAAATTATCGCTCTAACTCCTATCGCTCTACTTAAGTGTCAACAATTCGCGGCTGACTTCAGAGGAGGCTTATATATCCAGAAGACCATAAAGAAATTTAAAACACACTTCTAGAGATATTACATGGAAGGCCGCACAATACTTGTAAAGCTTTGATCAAATGATAATGACGTCATATCAACGGGCCATTTGAACTGCTTTTGTTTTGCTGAAGTAATGAAGACAGTCTTTTGTGGTTACGTCAATTAAGTTTACTTTTCCTGGTCACGTTTCGTTGCACTCACCCAAACAAAATTTGATCGTTGAAGAAAAGTCAACTTGAATTAAAGGAAGTAAACTGAAAATAAAGCTGGTAAAGACTTTCTCTAACTTGAGCTAAGAAATCCATTTGAAGTAACAAGAAACCTGCTTTGAAGCATTGATATTTAGTGTCCAACCAAACATAGGAGTTCTTTTGTTGAGTTGATAAACTCAGAATATTAGATTAGGAAATTACAAAGCATGTCAAAATAACATCAACAACATTTTTACTGATTTATGGGAATTTGTGCTAAGGAAGATGGAAGAAATCACGGTCAAATTTCATCTTGTTACGGTCTCATGAAGCTCCTTCTCCTCCTATATAGGAACTCTAGGAAGTATTTTTCGTTTGAAAAGAGTTTTATCTGCTTCTCGTAACTTTCATAAAAGTGAAATTAAGGTAATTAAGGTTTTCGTTTGAAAAGAGTTTTATCTGCCTCTCATAACTTTCATGCAAGTGAAACTAAGGTAGTTATTGCTGTCAAGTTTTGGAAACTTTTCGTGAGGTGGTGATTTATCATCGGCGATAAAGAATATAGGCTCCTTTCAGTCAACAAAAACTAGTCAACAAAACACCCTATGAGCTCGAAAGCGAAAGCTTCTTTGGCCTTGAGGCAAAACAAATTATCTACATCCCTAAATAGCTGCACCCTGCAGGTTTTATATCAATTGTTTTACTGACAGCTATTGAATTCGCTTTGGTTCGATTCTTGGTCATTATCTGTCCGCAGCAAAACAACACTAGGATGTGCCTTGACACGTTAATCTTAATTATTTTTCAAAGTTCTCTCGCTTAAAAAGAGTCTGGAAAATTCTTCGTTAACGTGGGTATAATAACCTTACTTAGCGTAAAAAGTGAGAAGGGGGGTAAGATGGAGCTTACCCAACCCCCCTCCCTCCCTGTTTCACATTTAATTACAATTTCTTATGTATCAGTAGCTATTATACCATCCCGATAGACTATTGTACAGCGGATCGTAATGCGCTGTGTATGTAAAATAATAGTTATTATTTTCATTATCATTAAGTGATAGTTACCTCCAAATGTGATTCACATGAAATCGATGCCAGTGGTTTCTCCCAACATACACAAATAGAAACACTGAAACAAACAATGCGTGCGTTAGGCAATCGGAAAGAGAATAAGTAAGAAAAAAAAAAACCGACGCAAGGAGAATATGGACGTTCTTCTCGTAGTCTGCATACATGAATAATAACAAAGCGCAAAACTGACACGACAACCGCAGATTCGATTAGCTTGATGTAAGCGCGAAGGAAAGATCTGAATAGTGTTGCGAGGGAACCTGCACTAAGAGCCCGAGCAAGTCACGTATCGTTGAAATATTTTTTGCTGCAGTTCGCTTCGTTCACTTGATGAGACTTGAAGCAAACTCGCTTGTGATCACTCAAGGATTACAATTGAGGTGGATCATAATAGTTGCAAAATTTGAAATCGGAACGGGAACAGCACTTTGATTATTATCGGCAAAGAAAATATACTTTTCCCAGTCTATTCAAGCCTTTATCAGAATTATTTTCCATAGTCATTCGAGTTCATCCGATAAGTTGATACACTCAGTAAATCTTGTCATAAAATCGTGAAGCGTATCAAAATAGCATCACTTACATTTTCACAAAACAATATTTCAAGGATGGGACAAGAAAGCGTGGTGAAACTTCACGTTGTTGCTGAGCTGGCTAATCTTTCTTCTCCAAACAGTCGTCAAATCTTTTAAAGCGAGTATCACATCCATCTTAGGATGGAAAGTTTTTTGGTCTAATTTAAACTAATTTAACCTCGCTTGAAAGCAGTTGTAGTTTTGGTTATCCTTAGGTGTAACTGAAATAAAGTAATCTTACCGTTGTTAAACTTTCAGACACCTCATAGCAAGATAGTAGTACTTCTTTTGTGATAAAGAGTAGAGGCTGCTCTCCGTGATCAAAAAAGCACCTGATGAACACAAAAGCGAAAGCTAATCTGACTTCGACACCAAACACATAAATCACGTCTCTAAATAGCTGCACCCTGCAGGCTATATCAATTGTTTTACTGACAACTATTAATTAAATTCACTTGATTTGTTATGATGTTTAGTCATCTTCATCCCAGAGAGAAAAATTACGCTTAAATGTGTTTTGAACCGTTGATCTTTATCATATTTTAAACTTCTTTTGCTTGCCATAAGTGTGGAATTCGAGGCTGATGACCTCAAAAGTTATAGATATCTCTAATTATTAAAAACTGGATCATTGGATAATGCAATTCAAGACTTTTCATTGGCTTAGCCATTGTGGTAGAGTAGCCAATATACCATAAACTACGATATGGTAAGCGTACGCATAAGCTTAAATTTGAAAGGGAGCTAAAAATGTAATAAAATTTAATCATTTAATGTAGCGTTTTTAATAAAACAATTATTCCACTTGGGTTTGTTGGCTACCTATCATCTCATATCCAACGCGTGCTCGTGGAATAATTGTTAAATATCGCTGGGTTTCTTAAACATCTCTGATTTTTTTGAGTCCCGTCAAACTCTTAATATCACAAAAGATCCCTTGATTCAAATATTTTTAAAGGTAAAGTGTGAGTTAGAATGATTTTATATTCAACTTTATACTAATAATTTGGGGATTTTTCCATGCGTCATCAGCATGTCAAATCTTTTCCCCAAAATTACAGTGATATAATCAGAATTTTTAATACGACAGAAAATCTATTAATTTTAAGCACCTCTCATATAGAAAGTGTCGATGATGTAAGATGGAAGACTCAAATTATCTATTAAAAAGTATTGTATTGTAAGTTCTGAGGCAGAATTTTGAGCAGGGCCAAATGCTTGACTTGATATTCACTGACCCTCCCGGTTAGCTCAGTTGGTTAGAGCGCTAGACTGGTGTGCGGGAGGTCGAGGTCGATGGTTCGAGCGCCGGCCGGACCAACACTCCAGGTCTTAAAATAACTGAGGAGAATGCGCTGCCTTTCTATATAATATCAAGAAATGGAGAGACATTCTAGTCTTCTCGGATAAGGACGAATAAACCGTAGGTCCCTTCCCCTGGATCTAGTAATTAGTTAATTTGGTTAGGCAGGGGACGTTAAAAAACCCACTCACGAGATTACTGTGATGTGGTCTGGCCTGTTTACTGGGAATTGGGGGGAGGGGGCATCTTCAAATAAGTTTCCTTCGATTGTTTGTAAACTGCTGATGCAGTCCAGCCAAAGTCCCCCGAAAAGTGTTGTGATGTGCATTTGATCATATCTACATGTTAATTTGCGCAATATAAATATTAAATTATTATTATTATTACTATTATTATTATTATTATTATTATTATTATTACCCTCCCCTCCCTCCCCACTGCTATGTCCCAATACACTCCAACTTCCTTTCTGGTGTCCAAAACCCTGATAGAATATCTAAATTTCGAAGCGCTCCAATTTCCCAATGGTTTGTTGGTTTAGCATCGATATAAGTTTTCTCTTATTATAATTTTCCTTACAGAACGGTTACCGTAGCAACGATGCAGCCCTTAAGAGACACCATTCACACTTGCTTGATTTGCCCGTTATTTTCAAACAAATAAGTAGCATGTATTGTCATTATGGGATTGTAATCAGCGTATACAAAAGTTCAACCCTCAAAACCCAAGAACTGATTAACAGGTAACTTTTAATTTCCCTATTCTATTCAAATGTTATCCAGCAAACAGGTAATGAAAATACCAAACTTATCAGGAAGATGTTTTCATCTCGACCTAACTCCAAATTCTTGTAACTATTTCACAGGGAAACGTGTAACAGCTACAGGGGAGAATTTACCATCAGATCGTGGGAGTAAGGTAAAGTCTGTTTACGAGCCTAGTGGCCCATTAGGCCGGTGCTTAACTCTGGTTTCTGTAGCATGAAGCGACTAGGAGTATTTCTACTCCCCCCTGTATGGGATGCCAGTCCATCGCAGGGTTACACCCAGCATTAAATTTACCGGTACCCATTTCTACACCTAGGTGAAGAGAGGCACTGTGAGAGTAAACTGTCTTGCCTAAGAACACAACACGATGTCCCGGCCGGGGCACGAACCCGGACCACTCGATCCAGAGTCGAGCGTACAAACCATGAGGTCACCGCGCCTCCACAGATCGTGCGAGTAAAGGGGTTAAAATAGTCGATGCAGTTGCCTTAATGCCACCTCACTTTTTTGATGACTTTAATTGCCATTTCGCTAGGTGAACAAGGCCTCGTAAAACTATAAGATTTATTAGATATGAACATAAATGTTCCCGGGTGGATTAAGCGCATTTTTTACATGATTGTCACACTCTTCTCCACAAGGATCATTGACAAGCCAGCCAGTCGTATCGCTAGAGTCGAAGCGGTAATAGATAAGGGAATAAGGGTTCTCATCGTAGCATACCGTTACTCCTTTCACTTTTTCAAGTCGCGGCACTGATGGCGGCAAAGTGTCCTTACATGTGTTAGTCACATGCTTGACAATTCGACAGTTGACGTTACCTTCCTGCCAATCAACCAAGTTGCCTGTTCCCGGATGACACACCAGTCAGTTGTTTGTGTTGCTCTTGATGAGGACCTGTCTGCCGAGTTGTTTGCAGAGTGAGAAGTTCACGGCGTTATAATCTGTTTCATTCAGTGGAGCTGTTGTTCATATGCCATAGTAGCCGTGTGCTGGCCAGTGTGGCCTTGGTGTCACAACGTTTGTAACACTTGTAAAAACATTGTAGTTGGTGAACGTATAACTCCAAACTAGAGTCCAGCCTCCTCCATCAGCCCTCATGTCGCAGTAAACCCGAAACGTGTTAGACTGGGAGCCACCGATTGGATCTATCCAATAAACACCCTCGAGGGAGGGAAAGGAGATCGTAGATTAGTTTGGTCGAGGTGGTACTCACAAGACTGGCAGTAGAGGATTTTGTTCTCCATCAAAATGTAAAGGAAAGTTATTCTGGATATGGGCAATGGCATCATATGGGTCTCCTTCTTTTATATTCACCGTGTTCACCTTTGGAGCACAAAACGCAGCAGTAAATTGTAAGGCATGCGCAGCGAGATGAATCTTTTATGACCAGGTGCTAATTTCCCGCGCAAAATTTCCAAGGAAATAAAACATCGAAAAGCTGAGACGTGTAAATATGCAAGACCCTCACCCCTTCGTGTTCACTCCTTGATGTTTACGCCTCACCCCTCAGTTACATGCTCACCAAGACTTCTTACCATTCTCTTGTTTTAGAGCTGGACCAATAAGTTGTGGGCGTGTCCAAGGGTAACAAGAGAGAGGACATGGATAACGAAGGTAGAAAAAGCATTTAAGTCCTGGCCTCAGATGAAATATGGGAGACTACAAAAACGACTCTTGCGATTAAAAAAGTATAAAGAAGTAAAGTGAACTAACATTAATAAGTGATACGTATGATGGACGATCCTCGCAGTAGATAGCGCTATTTGAGCAATAGCGAAATTCAGACCTGAAAAAAATCAGGCCTGTACGGGACTCGAACCACTGACCTCTGCGATACTAGTGCAGCGCTCTAACCAATTGAGCTAACAAGCCAACTGAGAGCAGGCCGTTAAGTTGATATCGCAGAGGTCAGTGGTTCGAGTCCCGTACAGGCCTGATTTTTTTCAGGTCTGAATTTCGCTATTGCTCAAATAGCGCTATCTACTGCGAGGATCGTCCATCATACGTATCAAATACCGCAGTTCAAAATATATGATTTTCATATATTTATTCTATCTCATTAATAAGTGATGATGTCATTACCCAATGACGTTTGAAAGGCAAAAATAAATTATCAAGATTTTATCAACATCTTGAAAAATTTGCCCTGGTATCTCACCAGTTCGCATAAAAAAAAAAATCCTTTATGGAATTACACTCAAAAACGAAAAGGAGAATGTGAATTTAGACGTATTTCGGAGTGAGTAGATTAGGAAGCTTCTTATCTTCTGTAGGGGCAATTCAGTTGTCCTAAAATTAGAAGACAGATCTGTGTTAAAAAACAAAGCTTTCAGATTTCAAACAGACAACAATGGAATTTCTCTTCGAATGTTCAACTCATTGACTCACGAGTGAAGGCAATATGTATCATTTTGTTTATCGTATAAAAACGATAGGACTTTACTAACAAAAAATTCGATGAATGACCCTAAATTGACATATAATCATTTGGCAAACACATGGTATTGAAGGGCTATCCTATTAGCAATATTTCCTCTCGATTCTTTACTCTGAATTTTGCCTAAAGAACAGAAAAGTTTTCTTACCCTCTAAAGTTTACTTTTCTTTCCATGTCGGTCTAAACAGGTAATACTGAAGGAATTTAAGACAGTTTAGTACGATTGTTTCAGAGCATACTTGAATCTGTTTCCTAAGGAGAGTGTAAACAACCTTAACTGTTTTTTTCAATTTTTTTACCTTTATTATTTGCCTAAAAGTAATGGATTAGGACTGTGACACAGGTTAACTCGATCTAGAGCCAGATCCTTTCACGTCATGCCTTTTGTTCGCGCGCAAAAGCATTACCTGACATTCCGCCTCGTTTATTAAAGTCTTAGAAACAAGACTAGCGTACGCACCTTAATTATTTGAGTTTGCAAACCTCGATGAAAGTAAATTCTTAACTACATTGATCAATATTTACCTCCATAATCCTGTCTTTCCTCTCGTATTCCGCTCGGTAACTTTTAATTTTTTTCAATCAGCGCACAAATTTTGTTTATTTTTGGTCATGAATCCTTTTCAGCCTAGTGCAATGATCAATCAATCAATCAATTAATAGTTTATTTACCCACGTAGCGTCAAGGAGCTCATAGAGCTCGTTCAAAATACGTACGTGCCTCTAAGATTTAGAATCTAAAAAACCTAATACATACTGTCAAAACCTAATTGATTAGAAATTATAATAACTAACAATTAATATTAAAATTTAAGTCTGTAAAGTAAAATTCAAAGTCACTTAAATACAGGTATAAAATGGTGAGGCAATAGCTTAAATGATTTAAAATTAAGATTAAAAATTAATTTTGTACAATGAAATTGAGAGTCGCTTAAATACAAGTATAAAATGGAGAAGCAGCTTAAGTTTCAATATTCTCAATAGCTTCTTAAAAAGGTTGATATTTTTGGCCAGTTTTACACTTTTAGGTAATCCATTCCACAGCTGTGTACACATAGAAGTGAAAGATTTTTTTATATAATGTAGATTTCATTTAGGTGCGCAAAAATTAATACCGGTTCCTCTCAGATTGTACATAGTTTCCCTAAAACTACAAAAATCTCTGATATATTTGGGACCGTCGTTATGCAAACACAGAATAAGGGATTGTTATTTCTTTCTCTGGTCTAACGTTTCCATATTCAAGATCCGCAGCAATTCATCATAAAGGGTAGACCTGAGATAACCTAGCAGTGATCTAAGAATATAATAGTTGGCATCTTCTAGCCGAGTCGCTTGCACTTTCCCCAATCCAAGAAAGAGGGGGCAACAGTATTCAAAATGAGGGATAATGAAAGTACTATAGAGCCATAACATAACATTGCCAGGGACAAAACGCCTGATTCTCCTAAGTGCGCCACTTTTAGCGTATACCTTTTGAAGCTGTTTAGTAATGTGATCCTTGAAAGATAGCATACTATCAAATTCAATGCCAAGTATTTTGATAGATGGCAGTGTCTCAATGACAGAGCTGTGTATGGCCAGGTCGTAACTGTAGTGGTAGTAGTAGATTGTAGTAGTAGATTTAATTATACTCGAAATTTATGGAGCTTGTCAGGCACCTAGCTTAGATAGCTAATGAATATAGTAGAAAATAAATGAAAATATAACACTAAAAAGTTACAATAAAAGTTCAGAGATGATAAGTAAAATATAAGGTTAACTTATTAATTAATTAATCAACCATTTAATAACATTATTGAATAACTAATATAACTATATATATGCTACTGAAAAGATAGAGTACTACAACTACATCCAGAGTAAGAATTACATTAAGTCTAAGAGCTACAAAGGGTATAATTACATACGTCAAAAGTAATTTTCCTGATACGTGTTACAAACTCTTTTAGTGTTCGTGAAGTTCTTAAGTCATTATTTAAAGAGTTCCAGATTTTTGGACCAAAGTACCAGAAAGTATTCAGCCCATACTTAGTAACGTTGCCTCTGGGTTGTACAAGAATCAGTTCGCCACGTAGGTTGTGTGAGTTGTTTACTTACAGGGATCAATGGGTACTGCTTGCGTCTTTGTGTTGTTGATCACCAGATGATTCTCTCGAAACCACGATGATAACCGCTCAAGACCATTATTCACTACAAATTCGAGAACCATGGGCGAGACGTCTGAGGCATACATAGTTGTGTCGTCGGCGTATAACCTCAGAGATACATCCGGTATGGCGTGGTTCAAGTCATTTATATAAATGTTAAACAGCAGCGGTCCGAGGAGGGACCCTTGGGGAACGCCCACCATTACTTCTGAGTAGTTGGAGCAAACACCGGACAACTTAACTCGCTGTCTTCGCCCCAACAAATAGGAAGAAATCAAGTTTAATGCAGACGAAGAGGAGCCATACGCTTTTAATTTAGCCAATACGAGGTTATGGTTAATAGAATCAAATGCTTTGGACAGGTCCACTGCCACGGCTATAACTGCCTCCCTTTTGTAAAGGCTTCGCCTCCAGTCCTCAGTCATCTTCAAGAGTGCGGTGCAACAAGAGTGTTTCTTGAAGAACCCCGATAGATTCGGAGAAAGATGTTCATGGAAAGCGCCGTACAGCTGGTCAAACATAACCTTCTCGTACACTTTAGAAATGGCGGTAAGAATGGAAACAGGACGATAATTCTCTTTGCGTGTATCCTCATCTTTTTTTTTTAAATACCGGTGTCAAGTTCCCACTCTTCCATTCGGTTGGCCATGATTGGTTCATAATCAGATGGTTGATCAGCTGTGTTATCTCCTCCGTTAGGATGGGAGCAGCGAGCCTTAAGAGACGCGGTGAAATTCAATCTACGCCAACAGCCTTCCGGGGATTTAGATTGTCTAAGATTTGACGAACATAGCCACAGCTCACAGGCTGGAAGACAAACTGATCTAGCAGCATTTTGCTAGCGATTAGATTTACACTTGGATGATCGTTGAAGTCATTTTCACGGTGATTTGTTGAAACTACATTGGCGAAATAGCTATTAAACATTTCCACTACCTGCCTGGGTTCCGTCGTGACCACCCCGTTCTCAACAAGAGTTACGTTACTTAGTTTATTTATGCCAAAGTTAGGAAGAAGAGGCTTCATTTTCTTCCAAAACTCACCAGGATGTTTCGCTCCCGATGCCGTGTCGTAACAAAATTTACTTATTTCTTTGCGCTTAAGTAAGGTTACTTTATTACGTTGTTGCTTACAAGCAACAGCGTTGTTGATTAACTACGTTGCTTTATTATGCTGTTGCGTATGATGAAATGAATTACGGCCGCGCTAAAGCACGGATGACATCAGATCTCAGGGGGCGTGTCAAAAGTTCCTAAGCTAAAACTGGGTACTGAATGACATAGTTTAAAAAACCACATGCTGGTATTACAGCAGACTCGGCCGACATTATAGAAGGTAACCCCACCCCCTCCCTTCTGAGGCCTTAGTATATCAGTGAGCCCCCTCTTTGGCAGTCAATTTTTGATCGTCCGAACTTTAACAGTCTTCTAGCGACGACTGACTCCTTCTCCGTCCTCCTGAAAAATAATGTGATCCCCCAAATTTCCCCTCCACTGCGATCAATAACGAGTGGTCTCTAATCTCATAATGAATAACAACATTTTCTAATTAACACTATCACTCACTCTTTCTTTTTGTTCATCAGAAATTTTCGTATTACAGGCCCTACAATTTAAAATGGGAAAGAATGTTTCATTCAAAAAGTTCTTATAAACTCTGAAGCTAAAAGATTTAGAACAGTTACGCACATGTTAAACAAAGTCGTTGCCATTAATGAATTCACATCAGCCCTCTAAAAGGTTACGAGCCCGACAACGTTGGTAAGTAACAGGCTGAAAAAGGATAACCTTGTACCTTATTTAAGGAGTCGAATGTTAACCAAAATGCTTAGTATTTTTGACAGGGTCATTTCAAAAAAAGAAAATTTACCTTTATGATATTTCCGTTTATTTGTGTGTCGCTTTTTTGACGAACTGTGTGGATAAATGAGACATGAAATGAGTCAACGTGGGGACTGAAGCAGTCAGACAATCAGGTGTAACATTAAAACCTGTCGTTCTCGGTCAAAGTAATGGTCACACCATATCACCTCAGAGCGAGACCAGACTCATCCCAATCTTTCCCTCGCCAAAGGACCCGTTACTATATATCACCAGGGGAGGGCGAGGAGGATTTTAAGGGGTTCACAAAGTTTTTAGGGGCAACAGAGGGGGATCATTTATCGCTAACGAGATATAAAGGGGGGACGTTAGGAAATTGAAGGTCATTCCAATACTACAGAGCCCTATGGGAAGGACTAAGTCAGGTGAATTTTTAACTGTGATACATCGAAAATATTCCAGCCCTCTTCCCCCCTCTAGGCAATAATAATGAGGCCTCCATTTTCTATTTCATTTGAATTAGGGCAGATGACTAGCGTAACATTTATGATCTATCTATAACGTTTCCTGCATGTTGGAAAAGACGATATCAAATTTCACTTACATTTCATTGTTCTCAATGTAATTTCCATCTAAAATATATAAATAAACTACAAAATTAAGCGTCACTTAGAGTGAAAAAAAAGTAATCGTTAGACTAAAACAGCGCGAAAGGTTCAAATAGGTCTGTAAAAGGAAAAAAATACTAGGGAAAAAGAGAACTATGAAATGTTTCAAACATAAAGCGAATGTAATAAAGTTAAACTTTGCTAGAACGCTATGTGGCTGTAACAAACTGACTCATTGGCATGTCTATTAGCTTAAAACTCCTCAAAGATGTCAGATATCTTGGTTCTGACTCCTTGAAATCCCCCCCCCCTCCTTGCCATTGCAACGTTCACACATGCACAGACGTCAATCGAACGACTGTTAGCGCTCTTTTTCCCACCAAACGCGTTCTACGACGAGGAGATGATTTTCTGATATCTTACACTTTACATCCCTACATCAGTTATCTATTCATTTCCTGGTGCTCACAGGAAGAATTTGGTTAACAGTCAAGCGCTTCTTTTGTTTGAGATCATTTCCTTCATTCTCGTGATCTTAACATCTGATTCAGGAGTGGAAATATTGTAAATGAAATTAGAAGTTAGTCACTTTTAGGGATCGAAGGGTTAATTCAAGAGTGCTTTTTTGACATTTGATTCACTTGCCTTGCCAAGCTTCAGTTTCATTTTAGTTATGGATATCTCTTGCAGGTGCGCATTATCTCCAACCCTACCCTTTGCAGTCTGCAGTTTTTCTATTTCATCGTTATGCTCGTGGATCTTCTTCATTAAATTTGTTACACCAGATTGAAGCCAACCGCCTTCGTTGCTCAGCCTGGAGATTGCACATTTTAGCTCGGCTTCTTTTCTATTTCAAAGAGGAAATCTGAGAAGAAAAACCGGTTGAACTTCTTAAATCAAATGTTTGAGATTGTCAAACATGTTACTGCGCATGTTCATAAAATGAAGGCTAGGCTACCCAGTGATATTCACTTTGGCTCTGAATAGCCTTTTTAACCTTTTATACCATAACGTCAGGATACATATTCTCCATACTGTTTTCTATTCATTTTTTAAGACTCTGACAAGGAGAATTTGCTCAACAATCGATTGCAAGAGCTTCTCCAAATGGTGACCATTTCCTATATTCCTGTGACGTTAATGCTTAATTCGTGGGTGATATTGTAAGGAGAAATACGAAGCAGTCATTTTTAAGCTAGAGGTCCAAGGTCTCAACGTTTTGGTTTTGTTTTTTGAGGGTCCCAGTCAAAATAGGCTCGTTTTCTTTTCCGTTCAACGTAATATCGATAAATAATAAAAAATAAATAATATAAATAATAAATAATAAATGATAAATAATATCGTAAATAATAGTCACTGACTCATTTGTTAAACTTTATTCAGTATTACAAATCAAGAGAGGATTTAATAAAGGAATACCTACCGATCCTTTTTTTTTCTTTCTTCCTGAAGAAATAGAACAACAACAAGCAATAAATCATAATGCACGTGTACTAATAGCAAAGGGAACGATTTCGTATACATTTTTATATTCGTGAACTTCAAATTTCCTCTAATTTTTCTTTCCAATACATGTTCTGTTGATGCTTCTTTCTTAAGGAATTGATTTGTGATTGATTCAACTGCCCTGGCTGAGGTTAGTCCACCATTCTTGAACCTTTAAAACAAAGTGCAAAATATAGGGATCTAAGCGACGCATGCGCACCGAAATTTCACTGCACACCAGCAGGTTTACAAATCCACAAGCCGTGTTCTTTGAGGAAGGACTGGGCTTTACTATTCTGACACCAAATTCAATTGACGAATAAAAGTGTTACATTCCGCAACTTACACGTAAAGTTTGGTTTACTCTGCTGCTTTATTTCTGTACAACTTTAAGCATCGTACTCATCGCAAGCAGATTCTCTCGGTCTTTCTTCAACACAGATTATTAAACTGCTTACAGTACAGATTATTAAACTGAAACCCGGAGTGTTAATTTAATTTTACTCCATTTGCGCTGCATTAGTTTGCAGTGGGGAGGGGCTAGAAAGGAACATACAAGCTATGCGTGCTAGTCCACCCTCCCACCCATCCCACCCCAGGGGAGGACATTCATCACACAGTATTCTCGTGTGTGGGAAATTAACGTCTCCTACCCCAACTCTGCAGGAGACGGGACCTCCATTTATTCGTCCCTATCCGAGAAAACTAGAATATCTGACCATTTCTTGATGTTATAGAAAGGTAGCAAATTCTTCTCAATTATTTTAAGACCCTAAATGTTGGTCCGGCCGGGGCTCGAACCCTCGACCTCCCGCACAACAGTCCAGCGCTCTTTCCATTGAGCTAACCGGGAGGCGGTGTAAGGCGAATGTAAGGCGGTGTAAAGCGAGTGTTCGACAGACAATTTCGAGATAATTTTTGCGAACAAGAATTTTGACTGAAAATCTCTGTAGCCAGACAACATTACCATTGCCGACTGAAAATAAACGACAAAAACTTCACGCAACATCCATTGCATCTGAGGCTGAATTCATCTTAGATGGAGCATCATCATTGGGTACCAACTCGAGTCATGAAGGTCATCTGTACAATTTTTTTTTTTTCACCAGGAAATCCTCAAGTAAAATATCTAGAAAACAAAAGAAGAAAGATCTGGGCCCTGTTGTTCAAAGGGTAGTTAACGTATACCCACAGATGCAAGCCGTAACAAAATTATCCAGTAGATAACTTTATCCAACCTTCGAGCTGCGACATGAAGGTAACACAGAACGCAGATCACTACGAATCGTTAAAAGCTTTCTCACTTCTTATTCATCCATTCTCCTGATTCCCTCGTTTCTTTCAACTGGGAAAGAGGTAAATAAGTCTTAGTAAATTCAGAGAACTAGGAAGGAATACTATCGTAGTAGCGAAGTTCATACCTCTAAATGCTTGGCCAAAATCTCTTCATCTCTTACTTTTCAAGACAGCAGAAGAAAACATATCAGTGCACTATAGGCCAACCTTAGCAAAAGTACAATAAAATCTTTTTTTTTTTTAATGAATATCTGCAGTATTTCAAACCTTTAAGCCACGTGAGTCTTACAGCCAATAACATCACGGAAAAACTGAGCGACATTTTACATAAACTGGACTAACAACATTCTACTGACAACAACTATTCACTTGAATCTGATGATCACTTCCGCACAGGTTGTCGAAACGCCACTCACCACCACCGACAAACAGTCCTTCTCAGGACTAATGAATAAAGTCTGATAGTTTCGAAAGAAACTGTTTGGGGCTGCGTCGGTGGGAGTAACGAAATAATTTGGATATATCAACAAAGTTGAAATGGTAAATTGGCCATCGTAATGATTACAAAAGCTGACGTTTCGAGCGTTAGCCCCTCGTCGGAGCGAATGGAGGAATTGTGGGTTGTGTGTGCTTTTAAAGGCAGAAAATGGAGCTACGTTATTGGTGGGTGCATGGCAACGAGAAAAACATGAATGAATTAGTGGAATTCCAAATCATTCTAAGCAACATATGGCAATCTGCGGTCTTTCCTTGCACTTAGGTGGCACGGAAAGCCGTAAAAATCTTGAACAAAAGCTCATCTTTCAAACCGGCAGTCTAAATTCCACAGGGATCAATGAACGCTTTTCATTCCACTAATTCATTCATGTTTTTCTCGTTGCCATGCACCCACCAATAACGTAGCTCCATTTTCTGCCTTTAAAAGCACACACAACCCACAATTCCTCTATTCGCTCCGACGAAGGGCTAACGCTCGAAACGTCAGCTTTTGTAATCATTACGGTGGCCAATTTACCATTTCAACTTGGTTGATATATCCAAATTACTTCTCATGACTACACTCTCCCGGATGATCGCACTGCACTTTCACAATCCTCTAAATATAGTTTAACCCGCTCGCTCGTGTGATTGATCAGACTGTTTTGTTGTGGTTTTTCTTTTGAGTATTTTTTTTCTACTCGCCCTCCTTGATGATACTGAATATTGGTGATGAAGTTTTTGTTCGTGAGCCTAAATTTGAAATGACTCTGAGTTGGGCCTAAAACATAGGTATGCCCACGAACATAAACTATATTGTTTTATTAAACTTGACACTCACCGAGCTCGCCGAATAACTTTCTTATCAAGTTCAAAAGTGGTGAGTTCTTGTTCTGCCAATGCTACTTTTGAAGCCCTGCAGTGGAACGAAGAAATGTTTAGATGCCACGTCTTGCATCAAAGGAGACGAAAAACCTTAAACACTGATCTAATTTAAAAAAACAGGTATGCATTTAAGTCTCTTCTGAAAACTAAATAGAGTTTATAAGAGTTATCATTGTCTAATGTTTGAGGCAAATTTAGAAAATTCGGAGAAACCGCGGAATAAAATCTACCGTCTATTCAAAGTGGCCGCAAATGCGTGGGATTTATCTTAAGGGATCTAATCATATCCAAAGATACCCGAAGACTTCCGAGGATGTTCCAAAAACTTCTGATATCCCGAGAAGTTCTGATGCAACCTCATCTCAGGGTCTCCACTACAATAAGCTTGAGGCCCAATTGTACCCGAAGACACCAATAGGTTTTCGTGGACGTTTTAAAAATTGCAAAGACGTATGAGTTTTTTTCAAGTGACTCGATCATATCCGAGGACACCCGAACACTTCCGAAGATATTTCCAAAATTGCGCTATATACTAACCATTGCGCTATATACTATGATTTAACCTGAGACCCTATCATATTTGGAGACTCCCGAAGACTTGCGAAGATGTTTCGAAAACTCCGAATGATATCCCGAAGAGTTCTGATGCAACCCTATCTCTTGCGCTATGTAATGCACCTCAGTCAAAGACCATATTATATCAGGAGACACCCGAACGCTTCCGAAGATGTTTCCAAAATTTTTTATGACATCCCCAAGAGTTCGGATGCAACAATAACCATTGCGCTATATACTATGATTTAGCCTGAGACCCTATCATATTTAGAGACACCCGAAGACTTGCGAAGATGTTCCGAAAACTCCGAATGATATCCCGAAGAGTTCTGATGCAACCCTATCTCTTGCGCTATGTAATGCACCTCAGTCAAAGACCATATTATATCAGAAGACACCCGAACACTTCCGAGGACGTCTCAAAATTTTAAGTTTTTGCAAAAACTGATCTCCAGTACTACTTCGTACATTACTTTAGCTTAGGTTAAGCCTATACACACGCAATCTGCTGTTGAAGATTTTCGATTTCCTTCTTCTGGTCTTCAGCAGTTTTTGTTAGATCCTTGTATTAAAAGCATTTTAGTATAATCTCAGAGCTGAGCAGAGAGTTTCCAACAATCAGATTGGTCGAGCGGTTCCTTATATGACGCTATATAAACCGCTCCACGAGGCTTATATAAAATGTTAAAATAAAATGTTAATAAATGTTACTAAAATGTTATGATTTTAGAAATTTCTCTGTTGCTCAGCTCTGAAATTATACTAAAACAATTATTCGCCTGAGGTTCGGTGAATATTGTCCAATAATCCCCTCGACTTTGTCTCGGGGATTATTCGACGATATTCACCTCGCCTTCGGCGAATAATTGTTAAATATTAGAGCATGCTGTAGTTTGTTTGCATGTTTGTTTATTATTATTTTATAGAACATTAGAATGCAAATTTACACAACCCACATATAGCATTAGGTAGTCTTGGCGGGTATTAGTAATAAATAAGTAAATACTACACATTGCAAGCTAAAGACGTTTCATTACCACAACAAACTAAAGAGATTTTACAATAAACTAAAGAGATTTCATTACTATAATATTATTGGGGTTATAAGCCATGCATCAGTTTACTACATTATAAGTTAAAAGATACGTACAGTTGTCATACAAATTAAATGCAATAAAATTACTAGTGAGTTAAAACAAGACATAATAATCAAATACAGTTGGGGAAATATTCGCAATGCTCTAACGCCAAGCGCCGGAATGCCTTTAACACTTATTGAAGGTTTCATCCTTTTATAAGATACCGTAGAAATTGGAAAATTTATATAAAGAATTATTTATGAGGAGAAAATTCAAGCGACATAAATGCAATGGAAACTACATTCAGGCACATGAAATATCTCTTTCTGAAACAGGGTTGAACCGGAAATTCTTTAATTTCCATATAAGCACCCAGCAAGTGTCCCTATTCCTTAGCCATACAGCATCAATAACCTTGATCTTTAGATTGTCTTTCCAGGATGGCTGACCAGAAGATTTTGAAAAATGTGAAAAAAAGAAAATTAAACACCGGCTTAAGTATTGAAAAAGAAAACCTCGAAGATTTTGCATGAAAGGGAAAGAATTTGTGAATTGCAAAGAAGAGACTTTGGTAAAGGGGAAAGTAGTTACTCAGAATTTTCCTTTAATGTCTTTAGAAGACCTAACAGAGACTTAATCTTGCTCCAACGACTGCTGACTGGAAGTTTACGTCCATTACCGGAAGTGATTTTTGTGTTACAGTATTATCCGCTGCATGATCTGTTTCTTTTACCTTTTTTCTTCTCTTTTTCCGCAGCGCTCCGATAAGGGGCGGCCACCTCGCATTCTGTGGGCTGAAAATGCCACAAAAAATTTAATTTCCACCTTACTTTTTACAACCTGCCGCATATCGCTGACTCATTAGCGAGCTTTTACATTCAAGAAAGGTTAAGAAACAAACTATCTTATAGACCTCGTTCTCGGTTAAGTCTTGCGAAAATAATCTTTTTTTAATGGCTTTGTTTGAAAACCAGTTACAAACTGTTTTGAGGAATTTTCCACTGCGTTAGGAATATGTCCGCGCTCGCTGGTTCAACAAACACCTAAGACTGTGTCTGTCGTTTTCTTCACTTTATTACAGTCATACTTTCGCTCATCACAACCGTTGTAATCAGTCTTTCTTAATGTTACAAAGTTACTTAGTTTTATTGCTATCACAAGTAAACGCCCTAGATACGTAAATCCGACCACAAACCTAAACTGTCAAACATTCATCATTGTTTCTTAATTCGTGATCTAAGACTTGTGTACGACACTTATCTCCTTAGCGTTGACTGCTTTACCTTGTTCGACACGAAAATGACCGAATATAATCCGATTACAATCTTTAACCACCACTAGGGATTCGTGACAGGAAACAAAAGACCACAGCTGCTATTCGATACGGATGTGCTTGGAACACGCAATACACGTTTCTGCATGCAAGCGCACTAGAATTACAAGAAACTGACGCGCTGGAACCTTATCTAAAAAAAAAGCTGTAGGAAATTATATCTGAGCCTGTCACGACAAACTGCACAAATGTTAAATTTACCTGTTCTTTAGTAGCCTGGATCTCTCCTGAGCAAAAAAAACCAAACGTGCAATTAATGAGGAGAAAAAAAGTTTTCTTTTGGCAAAAAAATAAACTTAAAACAGAAAAAATCGGCAATAACTGAAAACTGATGGAACTCATGGCTTGTAAACTGAGGAGCGTTGTCAGTAGTTAGTGTGTCTGAAATGCCGTGTCGGCTAAACTGTTCCTTAAAGAATTCAATCACGGAACTGGAAGTGTTTTCCTCCAATTTTTGTACTTCCATGAAATCTGAGTAGTAGTCAACAAGCACTATGTATTCTTTGTCATGAAATCTGAACTGGTCAGCAGCTACTCAACTGCACGGGCGGTTAGGAAGTTCATGGCTTTGCATTAGAAGCTTCTGATTTTAGCTTAAAATTCGTTGCAAATTGAACATTGTTTGATTTGGTTACTCCCTTTTGCCTTCATACCAGGCTAGAGTACCGTGTCTCTAGCTTTACGCAGGCAAACTTCAACTCCTAAATGCCTCGAATGAATTCTGGATTTGACTTCGGGTCTCAGTAACTTAGCCGAGGATGACTACTCTCGAGCCTTTGAAAAGAACACCATTGTGTACTGATAGTTCGTCGAGGTAAGACCACTAGTCCCGGATCTTAATTGGTACTTAATCTTTCTGCATTGGCCATCCGGTTAGAATTGTAGTTTTTAGTGTCCCCAGAGTGTCGTCGTGACTTGTGCTACGCTGCAATTGATCCAGTCTTTCTGGCGTGACCTTCAGGGCTTCCATAGGTTTATTTATAACCAAATAAGGAGACAGGACTTAGGACATTGCTTTTATTTTCTCCCGGCATATCAGTTTACTATAAAGTACTGATATTGAACGAAAAAAATACTTCAGTGGAGAGTTTCTGTGCAGTATCATGATGAAAAACTGCATAATGAAGTGTTCACGCTCATGACTGATAATGAAATAAAAAAATTAATTGGAGTTCTTGAAAATCATTATTCTAGTAAATTTCATCATGCTAAATAATTTTAATGAAGTTTTTGTTATATCCGGAATAATCAAGGTCAAGGTAAGTGTTTTCAGCTAAAGCCGAAGGCTGAGGCTGATACTAACCGAGACGTTGATTATTCCGGATATCACAAAAAGCGAATCCAATAATTGTTTCATTATACATTCTTTTAGTATTTTCCGAATCTTTATCTTCAAGTAATTTCTCAATTTCTCGCTGGGTTGATGAAGCGAATCTAGAAGCCATTCTTACTTCGGTGTCCGTGAACTTGACATGCTCCACCGGAAATCATGTATTGCGCGCGCAACCTACAGATTATTCACTAATCTGTTGGTACAGATTAGTGAATAATCTGTAGGTTGCCCTGTTTCCCATAATTAACTTTAGGCGTTTAGCCAATGAGAAGATAGATGGTGACTAAAATGTATAATAATGCTAATTAATGTCCGGTCAAATTGACAAGATGTCCGACTGAAATAAAGATTTGAAAGGACGTATGTCCTGTTAATGGAGAAAAATTACTTTCAGCACAGTGGATGAGTTGGCGAAGTTAAATCAGTGCATTCACCTCACCGTCGGTTGAAACCTTTGAAGAGAACCGAAGCTTTCGTCTAGATGATTTGCGATCTCATATTAGCACTGTCTTTCAATTTTCTTTGAAGCTTTGTGAGCGTATAACTGTCGTAATGTAGGAATAGATTCCGATCTCTCGATGCAAATTACTAGCTTTCTCTAGCGAAAACCTCGCAGTTTTTTTTTCTTTTTTTGTGGTTACAAATGGAAGGTGGTGAATTGAATCTTATATGTTGATTTTGAATTTTTAAAAGTTTAGGATGAACTGATTGAAAAAATCTAAAAGCGTGACTGAGTGCTATCACCACAAACGTAATTGTGTTGTTTGTTCTACGAAATTTAGCTCGTTGGCCTTAAGATCGTATACATGAATTTGGAAGTGAAATATTTTTGAGGTCGTATTTGTGAAATTTAAGACTGTTTTTATGCGCTAAGAGTTTTTACGCCGTCACGTAAACTGTAAGGTATACTAATTTGAAAATCATATTTTTTTGCTGAGCTGGAATTCTGAGATCGCAATATTTTTTGTCAAAGCGTTGCTATAGTCTTGCTCAAACTTTTCATGTCATGATGGATTAAAATACATGGTTGCAGTGTGGCAGGGACGGTTTTTAAAGAGATTGTCGTTAAAAATGACACAACTTGCGATGTTACTCTTTTTGGATCTGTGTTTGGGCAGTCACTAAATAACAATACCTGATACCAGAATGATCTAGAAATTTTTATGCGCGTTATTCGAACTTCGAACAAAAAGCAGTGTCAATTATTTAGAGTGATCTACCTGTGCACTTTGGCTTACAATTTTTTATATATCAATAAGAGATAGCTTAGGTATGGTTACATTGTGCATTACAGCTTCGTAAGGTACAGTAGGGGCAAAAATCTATTACAGCTTCAAATTAACATCTGTCCGGCCCCATGCAGAAAAGCACCCTAGTTTCTCATCTCTAGATACAAGTATACATGTATGTGCAGTTCCTGCAGTTTAATAGATGTAAGTGTACATTTTTTCTTTTTCTCTTTTTTTCTTTCTTTTCCAGGGGAACCACCATTTGGAGTTATACAACCTTTCCCAGAGAGCATCTACCCACTAGAGTACACCTCAGCAAGCGTTACTTGCATTGCATTTGATGCATCTGGTAAACTTCAACCAGATGGAATAGAGTTTTATAGGAGAGATGATCTTAACCGATACAGAAAGTTAGAGGGGGGTAGATTTTTGTTTAATCAAAGAACAGAGAATGTAAGTGAGTATATCTTTGTATTACAGATAATGTATCTGGCTCCAGAAAAGAATAAAAACAAAACAACTTCTGGACCTCAAACTTTACTCCCAAAGCAGGATTCTTAAAGTCGTCATAAATAGTGCGAACGAGGTTGAGTCATGATTTCCCTCCTGAATTATATGTGACCAATGAATTTTGTTTCCTTAAGTTTGTCAGAACATCAAGATTTTCCTGAAACCTCGCACATATAACAAGAGAGATTTGAACTTTTCCTTTTTTGGATACTTGATGCCATGATAATTTTTTATCAATTTGAGCCTGGAATGTGATCAGGACCCCCCTCCCCTCCCCCTCTGTGATCTGTACAGTACAAAGCCATATTCTTCCCTTCCTACTAACAAGTTAATTGCTTTCGTTGTAGGGGGAAACATTATATTGTTCACAACCATGACTTTTAAGAATATAACAATTGAGGATGACAGTCAGTATGGTGATCTTGGAAGCTATGAATGCCATGTTTTTGCGAAAAATGTAAGCTTACCAAGGAGGCATGGCTTTAGTGTCAGTGTTATTACTGGTAAGTCTATGCATTGCAGATGAAATTTCACTACTTCATACCCTCATAGCATAAATAGGGCTATTATATGTATGTCGTGTCTATTCACAGAGTATAGAATTGAGTAAAACTAAACTGTCAGAAAACAGGAGGAAATGCAAGGGATGGGGGTAACTTTTTTGAAGACTGGCATCTTATTTAAACCGCTGAGAATAGGACGAGCTGTTGTAGTGTGGTTACTTGCCATTGTTCAGAGTCAAAGTTCCTGTTATTTTTCACTTCTTTGAATGTGCAATTTACATGAAGGGTGAGTGATCATCAAAAAGTTATGCCCTCATCTTAAATGGTAAAGTACCTCTTCATAAAAATCATTTGCAGCAAAATATTTCTATAAACCATCTCCATTCCTACTGGGAAACAAAATGTATTTGTTAATAGAAAAATCTATCCACCTGATGCTTGAGCTTTTGGCCAATAATCTTCATCTTTGTAACGGCTGCCACGCCTTTTGCCTACTGTTAAGAAGACGTTAACAAACTTGTGCGCATGCGACTCGCGTGCGCGTGCTTTGAGATTACAAAGTATTATTGTAAGCAAATCACACGGACCCACTTTTTAACGTTGACGTGAGTGATTTTTAGAGGAGAGTAGTTGAAGTTTTTTTATCGTTTGGCTAATGGTTGTTGTCATTAACCGTAAGACTACAGTTTTCTCTGTTAGAGTAAAAGTGTCTGTTTGGATTTCCCGTTTCGCTTCCGAATACCTACCTTGAAGTTTGTTTTGGTTCAATTCTTACAAGCGGGACTGTTATGTAAGTGCTAATGTTCCTTTCCTTGAGCTTATATATTGTTCGTTTGTTCGTTTGTTTGAGGTTTTAGCTAGCTTTGCATCTTGCCTTTATATTGGAATGTTTGGAATGTTGGTTTGTCTATTCGCATGTAGCTTAGCTTCTTCCTTATAAATTCATATTTCAGTTTATGATAAATACTTGGATACCACGACTACGTTAAATAAAACGATTCAAGGCTTGACCGTAAAATATATCCTCGCTTCATAGTGTGTCTTCATTTGCGAAGCTCATAGTTGTCGAAATTTTGCTTCGCTTGTGTCGGCCGCTACAATCTTCATGTAATGGTTTACACATTCTTGCATTTCAGGAAATGAAATTCTAACAGTGAAAGTCTCAGTTTCCAGTGTTCTTAATCCAGATGACGACATTATAATCTTCTGCAACCTAACTAGAAGAGGTGATGAATTCAGCACCCCACTGAAGAGGATTTCCCGGTTTAAAGATGGGAAGTTGTTGGAGAGTGTGCGGAATCCAGATTCAGATGTGCAACAGGGCTTTTTAGGCCCATTAAAGCTTACAAAGGTTGATGTCCAATAAGGGGGAAAGTACACCTGCCTTTGGGAAGTAAAGCTGAGGCATATTAAGGAGTACAACGTTACAGATTACACAGTTATTAAGAGTAAGTACAATGAACTATTGCAAGACCTCATAAGTAATTCTTGTTACTGTCTGCCATTCAATTCTTCTGCTAGCTGTTACTTCGGTGAATTTAGTATTGGATCAACTAATAATCCCCTTATTGATATTTTTCTTTCTTCTTATGACTTGTCAGTGTGATTTTGTATTCATTTGATACTGTGAAGAGAAAGTTCTGTCTTAATCACTCACGGGAGTTTAAAGGGGTAAAAGAGCTGTATTGTACATTTTGTATGGCCACTAAGAATCTGCTTGGGCTAATAAGCATTCAATCAATTCTGTAATACCCTGCTTGTTAAAAGCCATACCATTACTAAATAGAAAGTAAAGTACCCATGATGAAAACACAGTTTTATAATTTATTTCTAGAAATACCTTCATCAGCATCTGATTATCTGATTAGAGATGTAAATCTCTCATCATAGCTAGTTTAGAAAATTTGTTATAATTCCATCATAGCTAACACCTTTAAACTGATAAATTGCTTTGTATGAACCTAGTGATCCCAGAATATTTGTTGTTTAACTCTTGTCATGAGAAGGAAAAAACATCTTGCTTCAGTTGTTGGCTGAATAGACTGAGTTTTAAATTTATATGGAGAGGTTACATTGCAGCCACTTCTGGGAGTTGAACGGAAAGCATTTGGTCGAGTGAGACATTTTCCTTGGTACAGCATACCTGGGAAGGTTCATTCAGCTTTAGAGATCACAAAATTTTAAGGCTACCCAGCACAGTGTCCTGGTGAAATTTCAATGGCCCAATTTTTACATTACATGTACTGTGCATAGATGGCATGTCGATCTGTATTTACCATTTTTTCCTTGTAAACCAGGGTAAATGTCTAACCGCCTCCCGGTTAGCTCAATTGGTTAGAGCGCTGGACTGTTGTGCGGGAGGTCAAGGTCGATGGTTCGAGCCCCGGCCGGACCAACACTCAAGGTCTTAAAAAAAACTGAGGAGAATGTGCTACCTTTCTATAATATCAAGAAATGGATAGACATTCTAGTCTTCTCGGATAAGGATAAATAAACCGTAGGTCCCGTCTCCTGCATCTATTAATTAGTTAATTTGGTTAAGCAAGGGGCATTAAAGAAAGCACTCACGAGATTACTGTGACGTACTTTGTACCCCAACACCGACAACATCTAGATTGTTCATTCTCTTCTGTTTTTTCTATTTTTTCTTTTACTGAGGAGGAGAATTTGTCGAAAAATCAAGAAACTCTTTAGTTGTTGATCATTTCCTTAATTCTCGTCACCTTGATGTTTGATTCAAGGTGGTCTTGTAAGCTTGGAGAAATTACATTCTACGTGTAGATGCTTAAGTCACCGTTAGGGATGAAAGGATTATGTCATGGTAGTAGGTACAGGTAACTTTATTTCAACTCGGGTTGTTGAGGCTGACTACCCCCCCTAGAAATACATGCCACCCATCCCATCCCATCCCATGGGAGAACATCCACCACACAGTTATCTTGTGTGTGGTAAATTAACGTCTCCTACCTCTAACCCTTCAGGAGACAGGGCCTACGGTTTATTCGTCCTTATCCGAGAAGACTAGAATATCTATTCATTTCTTGATATTATAGAAAGGTAGCAAATGGTTTACGTGTACATTTATGTTTAATTTTCCTCAGATTTATCACTGTCAGCTGCATTTACATGTAGTAGCACACAGGTAATGTTGTTATTATTATCATTATTATTAGTGTGATCATAGTCATTGCAATTTCCTTAAATGGGATCAGTGCATTTGTTGCTTTATTTTTCACTTATTATTCCTTTGCAGTGAAATCAGACAGTTGGCTGTAATCAGACAACTAAAGCAGCCAATCATTCTACGTCCACTCAGCTTATATATCCACCAATCACAGAATTTATCACAATAGCCATAGCAACAACCATGCTTGTACTTACAGCTTTACTTTTCAGCTGTGACTGACAAATCAGACTCCTTCTCCATGTTTGTCTGATTTCGTTAATCACGGGTACGATTAGTCAGACCCAATTGGAATCTACTTGGTCATGTTACCATTATTTATTACTATAACAATTATCATTGTCATCATTTTGAGCATTATCCATAACACTGCAATTATCAGTGTCTATATTAATACTACTTTGGTTATTTTGATTATTATCAGCATTATGATTCTTAAAATGCCAGTTGCTTTCATTTGATTCAAAATAAATTATAATAATTGAATGATGGCATTTCTTAGCACAACATATCATGTGATTGCAAGTTATACTACAGTATCAGTCCTAAAGAATCACTCAGCCTCTCGTAGGTTTTGTTCAACATGTGGTTTGACCTGTCAATGTTATCATGTCGTTTTATTGTTTGCTTTTTTGTTTTGTTTTAACAGATCCATTGGGCTCTTTGTGGCCTTTTATTGGTATCGTTGTTGAAGCCCTTGTTCTTTTCTTAATCATCCTCATTGCTGAAAAGAGAAAGAAAGACAAAGAAAAAGGTTTGAAACAGTAAAGAACATGTTTGATTCAATAGGTCCTCTTTACACATTTCATTTCCATGTTTTATACAGAATATACAAGTCATGTAGTAGTTGTATTAGAAAATGTAGTTAGTTTCTGTTTAATCTAATTGACCAGTTCACGAGCAAGCGATAAACTACGTGTAAAAGAAGAAAGTAAAATATCAACTAGTACATGTACACTGTAGGTATCAATTGATGAAACACCAATTGTAAGTGGGGAGAATTGAGTTTAGATGTTCAAAATGAAAAAAAACCTATAGTGGGTTTTAAATTCTTGAAATGTATATTTGATATTAAATATGGGCACAATTCTGAAGAAAAATCATAAATAAAAAATATCTTTCGTGGGCATATGACCCACATGCAGTACTATAAATTCTCTCTATGTAGCTTCTTTATAAATAAGTTCTATATTGTAAATAAAGTTTACTCAGTACCCATAGAAGAGACTATTGTACCATTAAGTTGTCTGTACATCTCATCTCTATCAGTGTAGGCAGTCCATTAATTTATATTCTATTTTTTCACCTCTTTCCTATTTGGTCACTGCTGTTGTGTATAAACAGCTGAAAAGTACAATTACCATGATTTTTGTATGTACAGTTAAATTCTCTCAATACATTAAGCTACATAAAGCTTAAATTCTGTGCTACATATTGTTTTGATAGACTCATGTACAGAGGGCTTTTGACATAAGATGGCTCATGTTTTTGAAAAAGACTTGTAAATTTTAAGTAAATGACATAATTGCATTTATTGCCTTCTAAGCTGCTCACCCCATTGTGTGTATCGTACACTATGATGATACAAGTATTAATTTCTCAGTCTTACTACAAACGTTTTGTGTTTCCTAGGGTTGACGGTCGAATGGATTTTAGTTATAGTTCCACAGACTACGGAATTGGCACAAGAGGGCAAGTGCGCTCTCGTTAAGTGGGAGAGCCCCTGTTGCTTAGAATGGTTACTCGCACTGTACGTGTGCAAATCCCAGTCATTTTTGTTGCTTTTGTTCATAATAGGGCTTAAAGATAGCATAGAAACTTCAATTTTATTTGAAAATACTGTTTTTGTGAAAGCTGTTATGTTAGTGCTGTCGAAAGTTTATTCTTTTTCATCACTGGTATCGGAACAAGTCGTAAGAGACATATTTAGAAGTTTCGTCGATTGATCTTTCCATTTTCATTTATAACATAACTAAAGCAAAGCGCGCGCTCTGATTGGTTAATTCATCATCTACTATTTGCCCGTGGGTGTATGCTGCTGACGTGAGCAAATGCTAAGACTATTTTTCCGCGCGCGCTTGTTTTTTCTGATCACGTAAGATTTTTTAAATAAAAAGGAACTCTTGTTACAATGTTTCAATGTTATGTTAATAAAACAAATGGTAAACACCACAGTTTGTTCATAGTTCTGCTGAACTCTTTCCCCGGTTGTTGGATAATGATACGGAGCTTATAAATTAAAGAGGACTTTGGTCGGTATTTCAGGAAGCATGATTAAACTTTATGGAGTTGCTGGTGTGCAGTTAGTTGCTATGAATGAATTTTCGCGCGCTTGTTTTCTGTTGTCATGTAAGACTACACAAAACATTTTTTTTTGTGATGTAGCTCAATAAAAGGACTTCTGTTCTTCGATTGTCTCAATGTTATGTTATAAAACAAATGGTGAACGCCATAGCATGCACTATTGAGTTATGGATGCACTCGGGAGGTTTGCTAAGCACTCAAGAAGCTAGAGTTGCACTCGGCTATCGCTTCGTGCGACTCTTACGCTTCTTTCGTGCTTAACAACCTCCCGCGTGCATCCATAACTCAATAGTATACGCTATATGCCGTTCATCATTTGTTAATTCAAGCTTAAAGGGAAACTCTCTCGCCTGTGATGACTTTTTGAGAAAAGACGGATAACAACTTAAATAAAACAAATCTTTAGAAAAAAAGGGTAAATCTTTTGTAGTTTACGTTGAAATTTGAAACTTTTCTCAACGCGTGGTTCGAGCGTAGGGCTTTGCCTCCCAACGGAATTGACGTAGAAGGGAGAACTCATTTAACTTCCTTTGAGATTTCTTTCACAATAGCACCGAGGTTTCTTCAATAAAAAACGCGCCCCAAAAATACAATAATACCGCAACGATGTGTGGCCGGTGGATGTTCCAATACGCGTAGCGATGGAGTAAGCCTTCATAAATGGCCCGAAGATCCTAATTTCGCAAGATTATGGACGAGAGCCGTGAAAAACACGCGATCCGATTTTGAGGACCCAACAAACTCTAGCCGTCTGTGCTGCATTCACTACTTCACTGCAGATTCTTTTGAGGAACAGTCGGTTCTGGTGAAATCTATGGGTTTAAAGATGAAAGCCCTTTCTAAAATACAATGCTGTTCCCTTAATTTTTGATATTAAACCGCCTGTAAAAAAAAAACAACAAAGGCTCAAGGACGAAAAAATAAACTCTCATCTTCACAAGTCCGTGACACTAGCGCGGGATTATCAAAACAAAATCGACAACAACTACGTGGAGCATACAGAAAACGGAAAGCTGCAAGGGGGTACGTATTACCTGTAAAAGAAATATAACCCTGACCTACTCACACCTCTGAACCTGCAAAACACTTGCGGGAAAATCCATCACATTCTTTCACTTGCCGTGTTCTCTCCTCAGCAGAGACATTCCACAAGCGTAGGATCGTTGAGGGGCTAATGATCCAACAATTCCGCCCCAGTTTGAACAAACAAGTCATTTCTTATATGTCTCCAGACTTTTCCCATCAGGAATCACATAAGATATATATGTATGTAAAGAGAGGACATGGATAACGAAGGTGGAGGAAGCATCTAAGTCCTGGCTTCAGATGAAATATGGGAGACTACAAAAAGGACTCTTGCGTTTAAAAAAGTATCAAGAAGTAAAGTGAACTAACATTAATAAGTGATGATGTCATTACCCAATGACGTTTGAAAAGCAAAAATAAATTATCAAGATTTTATCAACATCTTGAAAAATTTGCCCTGGTATCTCACCACTTCGCATAAAAAAAAAAAACCTTTATGGAATTACACTCAAAAAGGAAAAGGGGAATGTGAATTTAGACTTATTTCGGAGTGAGTAGGAAGCTTCTTATCTTCTGTAGGGGCAATTCAGTTGTCCTAAAATTAGAGGACAGATCTGTGTTAAAAAAACAAAGCTTTCAGATTTCAAACAGACAATAATGGAATTTCTCTTCGAATGTTCAACTCATTGACTCACGAGTGAACGCAGATATGTATCATTTTGTTTATCGTATAAAAACCATGGACCTTTACTGACAAAAAATTCGATGAATGACCCTAAATTGACATATAATCATTTGGCAAACACATTGTATCGAAGGACTATCCTATTAGCAATATTTCCTTTCTATACTTTACTCTGAATTTTGCCTAAAGAACAGAAAAGTTTTCTTACCCTCTAACATTTACCTTTCTTTCCATGTCAGTCTAAACAGGCAATACTGAAGGAATTTAAGACATAGTTTAGTACGATTGTTTCAGGGTATACTTGAATCTGTCTCCTAAGGAGAGGGTAAACAGCCTTAACTGTTTTTGTCAATTTTTTTACTTTTATTATTTGCCTAAAAGTAATGAATTAGGACTGTGACACAGGTTAACTCGATCTAGAGCCAGATCCTTTCACGTCATGCCTTTGTTCGCGCGCAAAGCATTACCTGACATTCCGCCTCGTTTTTTTAAAGTCTTAGAAACGAGACTAGCGTACGCACCTTAATTATTTGAGTTTGCAAACCTCGATGAAAGTAAATTCTTAACTACTTTGATCAATATTTACCTCCACAATCCTTTCTTTCCTTTCGTACTCCTCTCGGTAACTTTCAATTTTTTTCAATCAGCGCACAATTTTTTTTTTTTTTGTTCATGAATCCTTTTCAGCCTAGTGCAATGATCAATCAATCAATCAATCAATCAATCAATTAATACTTTATTTACCCACGTAGCGTCAAGGAGCTCATAGAGCTTGTTCAAAATACGTACGTGCCTCTAAGATTAAGAATCTAAAAAACCTAATACATACTGTCAAAACCTAATTGATTAGAAATTAAAATAACTAACAATTAATATTAAAATTTAAGTCTGTACAGTAAAATTCAAAGTCACTTGAATACAGGTATAAAATGGTGAAGCAATAGCTTAAATAATTTAAAATTAAGATTAAAAATTATGTTTGTACGATGAAATTGAGAGTCACTTAAATACAAGTATAAAATGGAGAAGCAGCTAAGTTTCAATGTTCTCAATAGCTTCTTAAAAAGTTTGATATTACTGGCCAGTTTTACACTTGTAGGTAATCCATTCCACAGCTGCGCACACATATAAGTGAAAGATTTTTTTATAAAATTTAAATTAAATTTAGGTGCGCACAAATTAATACCGGTTCCTCTCAGATTGTACATAGTTTCCCTAAAACTATATATTTGGGACCGTCGTTATGCAAACATTTATATAACAGAATAAGGTGTTGTTGTTTCCTTCTCTGGTCTAACGTTTTCATATTCAAGATTCGCAGCAATTCACCATAAAGGGTAGACTTGAGATAACCTAGCAGTGATCTAAGAATATAATAGTTGGCATCTTCTAGCCGATTCGCTTGCACTTTCCCCAATCCAAGAAAGAGGGGGCAACAGTATTCAAAATGAGGGAGATTGAAAGTTTTATAAAGCCTTAACATAAGATTGCCAGGGACAGAACGCCTGATTCTCCTAAGTGCGCCACAGTTAGCGTATACCTTTTGAAGCTGTTTAGTAATGTGATCCTTGAAAGATAGCATACTATCAAGTTCAATGCCAAGTATGGTGACAGATGGCAGTGTCTCAATGACAGAGCTGTGTATGGCCAGGTATTTATTTATACTCGAAATTTATGGAGCTTGTCAGGTACCCAGCTTAGATAGCTAATGAATCGAGTAGAAAATAAATAAAAGTATAATACTAAAAGGTGACAATAAAAGTTCAGAGATGATAAGTAAAATATAAGGTTAGCTAATTAATTAATTAATCAACCAATTAATAACATTATTAAATACACTAATATAACTATATACATTGTACTGAGAAGATAGGGTACTAAAACTACTTCCAGAGTAAGAATTACATTAAGTCTAAGAGCTACAAAGGGTACAATTACATACGTCAAAAGTAATTTTCCTGATACGTGCTACAAACTCTTTTAGTGTTCGTGAAGTTCTTAAGTCATTATTTCAAGAGTTCCAGATTTTTGGGCCAAAGTACCTGAAAGTATTTAGCCCATGCTTAGTAGTGTTGACTCTGGGTTGTACAAGAATCAGTTCGCCACGTAAGTTGTGTGATTTGTTTACTTACAGGGACCAATGGGTACTGCTTGCGTCTTTGTGTTGTTGATCACCAGATGATTCTCTCGAAACCACGATGATGGCCGCTCAAGACCATTATTCACTACAAATTCGAGAACCATGGGCGAGATGTCTGAGGCATGCATGGTTGTGTCGTCGGCGTATAACCTGAGAGATACATCCGGTATGGCGTAGTTCAAGTCATTTATATAAATGTTAAACAGCAGCGGTCCGAGGAAGGACCCTTGGGGAACGCCCAACATTACTTCTGAGTAGTTGGAGCAAACACTGGACAACTTAACTCGCTGTCTTCGCCCAAAAAAATAGGAAGAAATCAAGTTTAATGCAGACGGAGAGGAGCCATACGCTTTTAATTTAGCCAATTAGAGGTTATGGTTAATATAATCAAATGTTTTGGACAGGTCCACTGCCACGGCTATAACTGCCTCCCTTTTGTAAAGGCTTCGCCTCCAGTCCTCAGTCATCTTCAAGAGTGCGGTGCAACAAGAGTGTTTCTTCAAGAACCCAGATAGATTCGGAGAAAGATGTACATGGAAAGCGCCGTACAGCTGGTCAAACATAACCTTCTCGCACACTTTAGAAATGGCGGTAAGAATGGAAACAGGACGATAATTTTCTTTGCGTGTATCCTCATCTTTTTTAAATACCGGTGTCAAGTTCCCACTCTTCCATTCGGTTGGCCATGATTGGTTCATAATCAGATAGTTGATCAGCTGTGTTATCTCCTCCGTTAGGATGGGAGCAGCGAGCCTTAAGAGACGCGGTGAAAATCCATCTACGCCAACAGCCTTCCGGGGATTTAGATTGTCAAAGATTTGACGAACATAGCCACAGCTCACAGGCTGGAAGACAAACTGATCTAGCAGCATTTTGCTAGCGATTAGATTTACACTTGGATGATCGTTGAAGTCATTTTCATGGTGATTTGTTGAAACTACATTGGCGAAATAGCTATTAAACATTTCCACCACCTGCCTGGGTTCCGCCGTGACCACACCGTTCTCAGCAAGAGTTATGTTACTTAGTTTATTAATGCCAAAGTTATGAAGAAGAGGCTTCATTTTCTTCCAAAATTCACCAGGATGTTTCGCTCCCGATGCCGTGTCGTAACAAAATTTACTTATTCCTTTGCGCTTAAGTGAAGTTACTTTATTACGCTGTTGCTTACAAGCAACAGCGTTGTTGATTAATTACGTTGCTTTATTACGGTGTTGCTTATGATGAGATGAATTACGGCCGCGCTAAAGCACGGATGACATCAGATCTCAGGGGGATTGTCAAAAGTTTCTAAGCTAAAACTGGGTACTGAATGACATAATTTAAAAAATCACATGCTGGTATTACAGCAGATTCGGCCGACATTATAAAAAGGTAACCCCACCCCCTCCCCTCTGAGGCCTTAGTATATCAGTGAGCCCCCTCTTTGGCAGTCAATTTTTGATCGTCCCTACTTTAACAGTCCTCTAGCGACGACTGACTCCTTCTTCGTCCTCCTGAAAAATGATGTGATCCCCCAAATCTCCCCTCCACTGCGATCAATAACGAGTGGTCTCTAATCTCATAATGAATAACAACATTTTCTAATTAACATTATCACTTACTCTTTCTTTTTGTTCATCAGAAATTTTCGTTTTCCAGGCCCTACAATTTAAAATGGGAAAGAATGTTTCATTCAAAAAGTTCTTATAAACTCTGAAGCTAAAAGATTTAGAACAGTTACGCACGTGTTAAACAATGTCGTTGCCATTAATGAGTTCACATCAGCCCTCTAAAAGGTTACGAGCCCGACAACGTTGGTAAGTAACAGGCTGAAAAAGGATAACCTCGTATCTTATTTAAGGAGTCGAATATTAACCAAAATGCTTAGTATTTTTGACGGGGTCATTTCAAAAAAAGAAAATTTATCTTTATGATATTTCCGTTTATTTGTGTGTCGCTTTTTTGACGAACTCTGTGGATAAGTGAGACATGAAATGAGTCAACGTGGGGACTGAAGCAGTCAGACAATCAGGTGTAACATTAAAACCTGTCGTTCTCAGTCAAAGTAATGGTCACACCATGTCACCTCAGAGCGAGACCAGACTCATCCCCAATCTTTCCCTCGCCTAAGGACCCGTTACTATATATCACCAGGGGAGGACGGGGAGGATTTCAAGGGGTTCACAAAGTTTTTAGG